>NC_056732.1:696674869-696679652 GCF_019279795.1 Protopterus annectens | reverse complement strand
ACCTGTCAGTGTCCGTGGATACTAAAACGTATGCAAAGCATGCAAGACAGTTCTTGCGAACACAAAATTAAGAAGCAAACACAAATGCACGGTAGCGAATATCGAGTCTCCATCCCTCAAACAAATGACATTTAAAACCGTGTGCCCGTATTCTAACGCAGTGTAGATAGTTATACCAAGTGGAAGTGAAACGCATCATGTTAGTGCGCCACCAATAGCTACGTCTAGCCCAATGGTCAGGGTTACCACCTGTCCCACATTGTGAGGGATAGTACACAGCTGGGCAGTTGTGTCCATACCAAAACCATTATAAATGTAAAATATCCTGCGACCGTATGACATAATTATGTCCCACATCGCATGTAATAGTCACATACAATAGTTATTTCCATATGTAACATACCACATGTTACAAGAAATAGAATAAGCAAGAAAACGAAACAGAAGGAGCATATAAACTGCTACAACAATAAGTTAACATGTAGGCATAAAACAAAAGTATTATCCGTAGTACTGACCATGGGTATGTGTTGTCCTGTAAAATCTGATTTGTGTCCGGAATATATCCCAGCCTGGCCATATGAAAAGGTGGCAACCCTACCAATGGTCAGAGCATTCAGCCAAAATCCGCCCATATGCGGTCAAAGCCATTCTTGTCAGGATGTGTCAAAGTTGAACGTGTATTACCCGGGTGTACCTACCATGTTATAAAAGTTAAGTATGTGAGTGTACCTATGTGCGTGATGTACAGCATGTGGAAGGTGAAAAATGCCAGTGTAGTCCTCACAACCATACAGGTACCTGACATATGTAGTGTATGCAATGTGTTCCCTTGACCGTGCCATGGGCCATCAACCAAAGAAGGGATGGATGGAGTGTCAGGAATATGTGTGTGGGGGGATGGGTAATGGTATAATCCACAAAGGCGAGACTGTGTTGGATGCACAATAGGTGAACTGGAGGTGTATGAGGGAGCAGCGGGTGAATCAGAAAGAAACACAAAGAACAAGCATACACATCCACAATACAACCTGATAGGCCATACTGTAGAACACAATCACACAAACATATGAATATTCAAATATGCGATACACATGTACAGAAACGTCACCAGCACATACCCACAGAATGGTCTGGATGGAACTGGCCCATCCAAATGCAACACACCTGGATGCATAATTGAATACCCATCATCCCCTCCACAGCACACAACCCACCCCCATACCTGAATGTCCACCAAATCCAGCCATACTCGGGCTACTAGCTTGGCGCAGCCATATCTACACATAGTGACCACTACTCATATGTAGTAGGCAGTGTCACCCAAGGCAGTGTCAGGATTGCAAACTATGTATCCCTTGCATGTAAAACCCTAACACATTTTCGTAAATCCAAAAGAATGGACGGTATTTGGCTTGTTCAATTTTTGGATATCCCTCATGGGATAAGTATCCTGTGAAAACATCAGACTTGGTATCACAACACGATGTCCAGTCCTGTAGACATCTGGACACAAGTTGTATGTGCAGTAGTGGTGCACGAGACTGTTCAGCCTCTAGACGGTCATGCAGAACCTACTACCCAGGATCAAACACCTGCCCGTGACACACGTCTCCCCACATGAATTATCGAGAGAATATATTGTACACATTCACATAGTGGCACTTGGAAATAGGGTGATTAAGGTGCTGACGTAAACAGGGTACCTCCTGACCCACTGTGTGAGAGACAGTCACTGTTTGGGTATGTGTGTCCTGACCAAGAGTGATACAATGACAAATGTCCTGTGATTGTAGGAAATAACTATGTAACCATACTTCATGTAACAGTTGCCTAAAGCAGTTATTTCTGGATATAAAATACGTAAATCGTACAAGAAACAGAATAAGCAATTAAAGCGCTAAAGGAATAGGCTCTCAACTAGGAAAATAATGAATGTTCTAAACCCTGCACTGACCATGGGTATGTGTTGGCCTAAACAATCTGGTGTGTCCAGAATATATCCCATCCTGTACATATGAAAATGTGGCAATCCTACCAATGGTCAGAGCATTCGCACAATAACTGGCCAGCCTCTTAATCACTCACAAAGCCAGTGACCTTTGGAGGAAAGGTGTTGAATGAGAATGACTAATGACAATAATTAAGAGTAATAGATGCTTTTAACTGCAGAAAATAAGTATTAATACATATGTCTCTGAATCTGTCAACATGTTTCAAGTTAATAGTACTAATATTGTAGACGTGTCCATGATTGTTCCTGATTTGTCATTACCTTGTCCCTGTTGAAATTAGTCCCTGAGTATCACAGAGGTCCGTACACATATGTACACCAACCAACTGTCACATTTGTTGACAGTACTATTGCATACCTGTAGTGAATTCATAAGTGATGTCCAGAATAATATTCATTGTATATATGAATGAATTAAATAGTCAAATGTGAAGGGAAACACCAGTGGAAACAGACCCCCACCCTGTATTATGTAGTGGAACCACCCCCCACCCTATATTATGTATGCCAACCTAATAATGTGGTCAGAGGTGCCCAAACCCCTGCATCTGTAAACACAGGTAGAATGTTAAAATTGGGACCAACTCTGTCCATGTGCTACATCTGCCATTTGAACAGGTACAGGGCGGTTCCGGTCACCAGTCAGACAAGCCTAAACCCGGACCACCACATGAACACCCTGACAATCAAACACACGTATGTGCCAGGACTATAAGCTTTGGAGTTCTGAATATCCTTGAAATGAGTAAACATGCAGCATGGGTCCAGAGCAGTAGGGAATAGGGAATTTTGCATGTGTAGTAATGCGGTTTTCCCAGCTGGAGAATGGATGCCTGCTGTGTAAGTGAAGCGGTGAGGCGTATGTTAGGGTAGCTATGAAGCATGGGTATACATATAAATGAGGCAGAACATCAATAGTGTAGTGGTTAGAGCATCTGCCTAACGTAAAGGCATTCCCGGTTCAAGTACGACTATAGCACATATCATTTTCTTGTGTAATGAATGCCTCTGTGCTGTAAAGACAACATTTAAACATGTAAAGGTGAACGTGTGTTTTGCATGGGGCCGTTAACCGGATTCCATCAATCAAAGTGGTACTGTCATAATGAATAAGGTACACGTAAGCACAAAGAAGTGGCAGTAAACATATGTAACTCACAATAAGGAGATGCAAGTGCGCCTGCGCAGGTGTAAGCAGCTCCCAGCATAACAAATGTATGTTGTTTTGTACAGATGTAACTTTATATATATCTATATATATGTATGTATAGATATATATATATATATATATATATATATATATATATATATATGTATATATATATATATATCTATATATATATCTGTATATATATATATATATATATATATATATATATATATATATATATATATAGATAGATATGTGTGTATAGATAGATATCCACAGACATAAAATAAACACCCACTCCGATGGAATTTTGGGATACCAGCTTTCAAACGCAACCTGAAGAACAATTCAAACAAAATATGGCACCAGATTCCAATGTCCTATTACCTGGCTATTTCGCCCCATTTACCATAAGCACTATTGTGTGCATACTGCTTTACGTCGACAATCAATGATTATTTGGATTTTATTTTTACATTTTGCAGCACATCAATGCACAAACACTGACAGACATTTGATAAACAAAGCAATACTGTCTCACAATAAAAAGAGACTTGACATTAAAACTTCTCTGCCCTTGAAACTCACTTTCAGTGAAACAGCACTGAAACCCACACCACATACAAAGAAAATGCATCTGGCCAGTGGTGGATAAAGATTACCTTTGGGCTGTTTTCAAATCATTGGTCCGTTGCACACAAAACAAGAAACATACATGTGTTCTTTTCTTTGATACACCTTCCTGACTAAGTTATATTCCTTGTATAATACAGCACACTTGTTAGTGAATTTTAAATTTCTTGTTTGAATTAATATTTTTCCAGTAGGCTGTACTGTAGGCAATGAAAAAAATGCATGAACCAGTAATTACAAAACTGCCCATTTCAGAACATTTCTATCATAAAAGTCTACTTCCACTCCCAAACTATAAACAGAACAGTAGTGTAAGCCATAGGCATCTTGCACAGCTTCTTGCACTTATTTTCAAATAAAGTTTTTGGGTGGTGGGGCAAAGGTCAAAAACCAGGGACACATTTTAAACATTGCTTGTATAATTTTGGAAAGTTGCTAGAATAAAATTTTGTGCTATCACCATACATGTTACTGACAAGTCTTGAAACCAGAACCCTATATACTACAGTCAGTGCAACATACCAGTGTGTTAAATCAGCAGCTTGAAAAATAGGAAGACTGAAACTTAATGGCTATCATTTAGTGAATTCAGTTCTCACTTCTCACTATAGCTCTCTCAAACTCTTAGCACAAAAAACCTGGATAAACAACAAAGCCAATAATGGGGGAATATAAATTGTGCTCTCACTTCTCACCATAGCTCTCAACTCTTAATACAAAAAAATCTGATATGCAGTCGAAGAGACCACAGAGGATACTATTCTAGCCCCAAAAGCCCCACAGCATTGTCCAACTAAGCAACCCACTCAGAGCCACACAGTAGAATCAAATTCTTGAGTACAAAAAATAGCCTAATAACACAGCCCAAAGTTTCATTCCACTGCACAAGACTTCAAACACTCCCCAACAACCACATCAGCAACCTTCTCAAGGTTGCTTAGTTTCTAAGTAAAGCCAATTGCCATTTGCTCTAACATCTACTTAGC
>NC_056732.1:696477369-696669869 GCF_019279795.1 Protopterus annectens | reverse complement strand
TTAATATTGGCTCTATAAGACACTTCACTGTCTTTCTCAACATCCCGGTCATTAAATATAAAGTTATTATCAGTACCTTGGTGACTGGAAAAAGACTTGTAACTAACAAGCCATGAAGCCAAAGAGGAAGAGTCCGTCCACTCGTGCACTCCATTGTCACCATTAGCCATACTATCAGCCATTTCCACAGGAGCATGTCCCTGAACACCACGTTCCCCTAAAAGGGAGGACTGTCCATTCGGACCTTAGTTCTGGGAATTCAATGCCAAATGATTGTAACAAAATTTAGTTGCAGCTCCCTTCTGTAATGCAGCCTCACCTCTAGTGCCCCTCAATGGCAAACTGGAAGAAGTTGCAGTTACTTTCTCTACAGGCACATCAGTCTGTCTGCGATCCAAATCGGCTTCCTGATTGCATGCAGGAGTGGAAATGCAATCCTTCCTGTGGGTAGGCCTCATAGGGTTGATATCAAAAGAATTGTCTTTTCCTCGCTGAGAGTTACCAGTCATAAGCAAAATCAATTGGGTAAGCTGCCCCTCCACACGAGACAGGCGCGAATCCAGGTCAGTACCTTGAACTGCTTCCCCATCCTGGAAGCTGGCCTCTGCCTCAGATACCTCCATGTAACAAGTAATCCAAAAACTCCAAAAACTCCAGGGATAGGGTGCCACAGAACCTGTTTTTTCTGTTGAAAATGAGAAGAGAAAATATTTTATTATTAAGCAACAGGTGGAAGAAAAATGTCATGTTATTTTTAAAAGGAAGTGTGGCAAAATAGATATGTGATTAAACCTGCTGCTGCTTACACCTACATGCTCGTGTTTTATTATTACCTTCTGCCTCTTTGGGTGCCTGTTGTGGTTTTATTGGTTCCTGGTTCTGTGGCACCCTTTCCTTGGAGTTTTTGGATTACTTGTTACATGGAGGTATCTGAGGCAGAGGCCAGCTTCCAGGATGGGGAAGCAGTTCAAGGTACTGACCTGGATTCGCGCCTGTCTCATGTGGAGGGGAAGCTTACCCAATTGATTTTGCTTATGACTCGTAACTCTCAGTGAGGGAAAGACAATTCTTTTGATATCAACCCTATGAGGCCTACCCACAGGAAGGATTGCATTTCCACTCCTGCATGCAATCAGGAAGCCGATTTGGATCGCAGACAGGCTGATGTGCCTGTAGAGGAAGTAACTGCAACTTGTTCCAGTTTGCCGTTGAGGGGCACTAGAGGTGAGGCTGCATTACAGAAGGGAGCTGCAACTAAATTTTGTTACAATAATTTGGCATTGAATTCCCAGAACCAAGGTCTGAATGGACAGTCCTCCCTTTTAGGGGAACGTAGTGTTCAGGGACATGCTCCTGTGGAAATGACTGATAGTATGGCTAATGGTGACAATGGAGTGCACGAGTGGATGGACTCTTCCTCTTTGGCTTCATGGCTTGTTAGTTACAAGTCTTTTTCCAGTCACCAAGGTACTGATAATAACTTTATATTTAATGACCGGGATGTTGAGAAAGACAGTGAAGTGTCTTATAGAGCCAATATTAAAAAAACTCACTGATTTAATTTACAAACATAAAACTCTGGGTATTGACAATTGTTACTTGCATGACTGTATTAAAAGGGGTATAGTACCCAAAGGATTGCGTTTTTATAAGTTTCCGAACAATGTAGTGGAAGGCTCCCCCTTTCACGAAGAATTGTTGAGTATTTTTGACCGAAGTGGTTTTGAAGTCATGAAAGCCCTTATTAAAGAAAATGAAAGGATTATGGGGCAATGGGGCAAGTATATCAGGAGATAGAATACATTAATGAAGTAGTGACCAATGATCTTATGTTTTCTGTTGAAAATGAGAAGAGAAAATATTTTATTATTAAGCAACAGGTGGAAGAAAAATGTCATGTTATTTTTAAAAGGAAGTGTGGCAAAATAGATATGTGATTAAACTTGCTGCTGCTTACACCTACAGGCTCGTGTTTTATTATTACCTTCTGCCTCTTTGGGTGCCTGTTGTGGTTTTATTGGTTCCTGGTTCTGTGGCAACCTTTCCTTGGAGTTTTTGGATTAGTTGTACACATTTGCTACTACTGTACTGGTATGCCAGGTACTCCATTTCAGTGTGTGGACCTACCTAAATTGCTGGTTGGAGGCATACCAGTGTACGTCAGATCCTAGCTTTAATTACCAGCATAGTGGTTTCAGACGTCCTAGCCTTCACAACCTACATCCAACTGCCTGGCCTGCCATAGTCTGTGTGTCTGTCTGTGGGGGTTGGGGTCATTCATTGGACATATCCAGAGGCCATTGTATAGCATTTGTCTGTATTGGTCTACACCTGTCCAGCTGTATGAGACTTCTGTGGGCTATATGGACACACATGATGTTCAGCCCATAACCTGCAGTGGGTTAGGACACCCTGTGTACTACTGGCTACTATTGTGACCCCGGTATGTGCTACAGATGTCATGGTGCCACTATGGACGTGTACTGTCTGCTGCCCTAACAGTTGGCCAACAGATTCCCTTGTATGATTACATCCATACCATAGCTACAGGTAAATACACATTCTAATACAACTGCCAATTGGTAGATCGATTGACTTACCTTGTGGTTGTTCCAGACCTGAGGATGGTGCTGGAGGGCTGCCTATGTCGTATGCACACAGTGCACTTCCTATACATGGCTGAGCACAGGTAGTGTCATGTTTGGCATCCATTGTACTGTCTGTGCGAGTCAGAGAGGGTGAAATCCCTGGGTACCTACTGTGTCAGTGCATATGCCATGTGTAGCCTCTTTGCCAAGGGCAGGCCATACTGTGCAAGGCCCTTTTGCCTACTGGGCCCATCTCAGGTAGTTCCTCCTCCAAGTCACACTGTGCCTGTACAGGCCTTGGCATTGGTGGGGGGCTGTGTGGCCCTGCCCCATGCTGTTCCTGCTGCAACTGTTACCGCAGGATCAGATTGTGTAGCATAGCACATACCATAACAATTTGGGTGCATGTAGCTGGTGAATACTGCAGAGCTCCACCGGATGTGTCCAGACATCAGAACCGTGACCTGAGCATCCCAAACACATGCTCAATTATATGGCTTGCCTGTGTGTCTGCCTCATTATGGTGTGGTTGTTCAGGTGTGTGTGTGTATTGGTGATGGGTGTCATCAGCCACGCCTCCAGTGGTTACCCAGCATCCCCCACTAGGAGACTGTAGGGGACGTCCATATTGGCAAAGGTGTGGTACAGCTGCGTCAGATGCTATATATCGGAATCGTCATAGCATCCAGGGCAGACAGCACACACATTCAGTTTAATGCCCTGGCCATCGCATATGGCCTAGCTGTTGGAGGGTATGCCCCTGCAGTTAATGTAGGCCCTACCCCACTCACCGGGTGGTGCTTTGATGCGTAAGTGCATGCAGGCTATAGCACCCAGTACCCCAGGGTAGTCAGCCATTTGGTGGAAGAGACGCATATTGCTGGTCAACAAATCACGTGTGTTGAGGACATGTATGTGTTCACTGGCATGTGGTGACATGGCATCTGTGAACTGGTGCAATACTCTGGATGCAGATGCCTGTGAGATCCCCATGATATCCCCAGTTGTGCTTTGGGAGGTGCCTGTGGCTAGTATACCTAGGCCAACACATACCTTGGTATCCAATGGGATGGGTTTCCCTCGGCCTGTTCGATGTGTCAGGTGTGGCCAGCACAGCTCAATAAGCTGCTGTAGGAGGTCTCTGTCCACCCCATAGTGCTCCACTATCTCCAGCTCATGTAGCCCCTGGTAAGTTACCCTGGGTCTGTAAAGTCTTATGTCACCTCACTAAGGGTTGTTCGGCAGCATTCACATCCTCACCACCCTCAGCCTCCTGCACATGTTGGTCTATGTTGCCTGCTGCAGCCCTTCTCATTTGGTTGGACTGTGTTGAGAAATGTCCCCGCATGTATACACCAGTGGTGTAGAGTGTGGAAGAAACCTGTGTGTTAGGTGCTTGCTCACATTACTGTAGTGTTCTGGGGCGGGCTGGCCATGTAATCTGCTGATTGTGCTGATTATCACCTGTTTGTGCAGCCTGTTCACCTTGACTACTCCACTACTGCTGTTGTCCCTCCCAATTTCACCAGGCAGGTATAGACACATCCCTAGCTTAGGCGTGCTAAGGCAGGAGCAATCCCGAGGCACAGGTCTCCAATGTACGTACAGTATGCCTGACCCCCCTCCCATGCTTTTACCTATATTTGAGCCCTGCACCCGGCTATCTACACACATACACTCCTGGGATCTGCATCACACCCTGGGGATAAACGGGATTCACTATTGCCAACCTCATTTGCATACGTACACAACTGGTTAAAGGTGCCTTACTATCACTGTATTTGATGTCCCTTGGTCTTCCCAGCAACAAAATAACCGGTCCCTACATGACTAGAACCCGGGACCCTGCACACCGCAGACGATGTGCTTTACCACTACGCCATGGCAGATATACATACATCTGAGGTGATCACATATATCCGAGGTGATCACGTACAGATCATCCAGCACAAACATTCAACAGTGCTAATGTCCACATACATATATGTATATTTCTATGTCTATCTATCTATATCTATATCTATGTATATTATATATATACATATATATATATATATATATATATATATATATATATATATATATATATATATACATACACACATATACATATACACACACATACGTAGATATTGTATTTACATCACAACAGTGGACCACATGACACCAAAGCATTAGACAAGAATGAAAAGGAAATGACATGTGCCACCTGCATTATGTAGTGGTGTTACTATCAAGGCAAGTGTGTTTCATTGCGACACATGGGTCAGACTGTATTAAGGGTAACAGTAGGGCTGCTGACATTTACTCACCAGACCTATTGGCGAATATATGTGTTGACAACCCAGTGTCTTGGGCGATTATGAGATTTGTGGACACTATATAGGAAAGCAACAAAACACACTCAACACATCCTGAAGCTAACCACCCACAGATACCAACACATAGGGTATGATTGCCAAACACACACACCTGTCATGCCTTGGAATCGAGCACCTACCTGTCTATTCTAACATACTACAGCATTACGTAGTTACAGAATGTGCTACCGCTACCGAGATTACTGGATCACAGCACTCCCAGAGGCATACTTCTAGGTGGGTGACATCATCAGCAAAGGCATAGATGCCGATAGGGATTGTATGGAGAGTGAGCTGTCTAAAAGCATTACTCTGTCCCCATACAGCTGGAAACACACACACACACGGCAGGGCTGGGATTAGAACATAGACCTGACTACCTTATCACACTACAGCATTACGCAGTTACAGAATGCGCTACCAAGATTACTGGATCACAACACTCCCAGAGGCATACTTCTAGGTGGGTGACATCATCGGCAAAGGCAAAGACGCCGATAGGGATTGTATGGAAAGTGAGCAGTCTGAAAGCATTACTCTGTCCCCAGGCAGCTGGAAACACACACACAGACACACACACACATGGCAGGGCTGGGATTAGAACATAGACCTGACTACCTTATCACACTACAGCATTACGCAGTAACAGAACGCGCTAGTGAGATTACTGGATCACAGCCCTCCCAGAGGCATACTTCTAGGTGGGTGACATCATCAGCAAAGGCAAAGACGCCGATAGGGATTGTATGTAGTGTGATCAGTCTAAAAGCATATTACTGTCCCAAGGCAGACGGAGACAAACACATGGCAGTGGTGTGAGCAGGACAACTGGCTATCTACGGAGCACTATTACAACACTACATAGACACGAGACACGCCACAGACAGTACACCTTTCAAGACAGTCAATATGACCTTCTAGGAATCTAGACATCGACATGGATGCTAGCAGTTATGGTGTACATACCTGTGAACCAGTGTGTTAAATGTAGGAATCCATCCTGAAGTGGGATATGGCCATCTGTTGCCTGGATGACCAGTATCGCTATACAGGATAACAATGGTCATGCCCATACACAAAGGCACACAACCGACACAAGGTGTCACTGGGCATGCTCACACACTTAGTAGCACATGTCAGTTTGGAATGCACTATGTGTCCATCTACACAACGGCGTACTTTGCATGCTCACACACTTAGTAGCGAAAGGCTGTCTTGTATGCACAAAGATTCTAAACACGGAAGGGCACAGTGTGTCGATAGTCATCATTGTTAGCATGAACGCTGCACTACATATGTCTGACACTGGTCTTCTACACAACGTCTGCTGCTGTCCATCACCTTAGCTCTACCAGTCTAAAGCTGGCACACTAATACCACCCATGGTGTTGTCCTAGCAGGAGTGGGTACTTCGCACATGTAGTACCATACATAGACGAAGAACCTGAGACCAGGTAAACACCCTGACACCTACAGGACAACTGCATTGTATGTGTATGCTAAACAGTGCTAGATGTGTAGCATTCGTAATCGTAGCTGCCAATCTAGATCCAACAATGGGGAATACCGACATCTGTGCAGTGAGGAACACCTGGCATAAGGCTCAGTTGTGCACAATAGCACTACCACTGTATACCTCAGATACAGACATGTGGGCCATAAGACCATTACGGACCGCTCCAGGTGTTAGTGTCCCCACGTATATGAAGGCCACTCACATGTACTGACCAGTACACTCTCAAAAGCCATCACATATGCGTCAGGTGCAGATCACAGTGGTAAATGCCAAACTCTAGTATGTAGCCCTCACACATCACCATGTCCTTGGACCAGCAACACACATCCATACATTAGTACAACACCATGTTACTCATGACCAGTGGACTGTACCTAGCTCTACAGCAACTGTGCAGACTACCCATGTACTGACAGGGTTCCATCATGTGTTATGCAATGCACTGATACCACTATTCATAACCAGGTCGGCTGTACACATAACATGGGACCTGGGTCTTATACAGCTGTAACAGATAACTGTTGCTGTACACCAGACAACACACTCATGTTTGGATATGACATACATGTAACTGCCATGGATATGTACATGCCCCACACACACACACACACACACACACACACACACACACACACACACACACACACACAACACATATTACATAACATAGCTATTGCTGTCCTTCATGCAGACACGTGGCTACAGCGATTACACACATGCACATGGAAGGTAGGTCCATGGCTGTTGAATGCTAACAGTACATAAGGTAGCAATGTTGACTGAGTTAACATTCCCTCTGTACTGGTTACCCATGACAACTATCATATCATACAACAGTCCATGTGTCATGTATGTCATCACACATGTTCACCAATTGCAATGCATACAAACATGGCTACATGACAGGAATGTAGGACCTATAGACATGTACATGTAGTGGTGTGCATTCAGCTACCATGCATGAGCAGTAGCTGATGTTTGCAGTTCATCTGTGTCTTACTACAACATGCAGTTGCAATGCAACCCCATCATTGACACCTGTATATGGTGAAATACTGACAGTACGGTAAGATGTACATCAGGTATGGATGGATGTGTGTACATAATGTGGTGGGCCACCTTTGCAGATGGATGTTTGCTGAAGACGGCTCACAGGTGTGTCACAAGCCGTCCTACCATAACATGTGCAAACAGTAAGCTATGTTTCTGGTCATTGAAGGTGAAGACATACAACCTACACAGCGGTCAGGGTGTCACTGACTGTAAATCACTTGACACCTGTAACACTTAAGTCCTCCCATGTGCATATAGCAGCACAATTGCTGAAGGTAGCATCGGTACATATTGTAATGAGGGCAATACTGCTGCATGACTGTCAGACATATCATAAGATAGTAGGTGTTTGATTCACAGTACTGCCATGTGTGTTTGCTTGTGTGACCATATATGCCACATATGGTGGGGAATACATCCCAATTGTTACACACCCCTGTACACTGTTGTAGAGATCTGTACATACTGCAGTGTAGAAAGCAAGACATAGGCAGGGGTGGTGTGTGTATCACACACATGTTAGCTATCTGTATGTGCATGACATTTGTGGACTCCAGTGTGTGTGTGTGTGTGTGTGTGTGTGTGTGTGTGTGTGTGTGTGTGTGTGTGTGTGTGTGTGTGTGTGTGTGTGTGTGTGTGTGTGTGTATGTATGTATGGCTGTCTGGTGCATGGAGTGAGGATGTATGCTACCATTGAGAACAGATCGGGCCCCTAACCCCTCAAGGTGATGCAATCTACTACCCTGTTGATGCCGTCAGTCTTAGGCATTACTGACTACCTGTACATGTTCATTCTCTGTGTCACGTCATGTGGGTGCACAGTACTGTAATGGTGATTACCACATAGGCAGGGGTCCTCACCTCAACACTATCAAGTGTGTGTTATAGTGTCGTTGACCCCGTGAGTGTGGGCATGTTACTGTGTGTGTCTGTGTATGTCTGTGTGTGTTCTCATCCTGTAATGTGAAAGTGTATTACTGCTACACAGTGAGGCCTCATGCTATCAACTGGCCCCTACCCTTGACATCAGCTAGACCGCTGTGTAAACCCCCCCGCACCATGTAGCTTTACCTGTGATGTCACCCGGTATGGATGTCACGTCTCTAGCCACTGTAGCCTAGTACACAGCTCACATGCTCCTGGATCAGTAGATGTGTAGAGATCTTTGGAATGTCAGCCTTTCTAACAGTGAGGTTGAGGCTACGTATAGCATGCTGGTATTGCCATCCATGCCTGTGAGTACTCCACATTTACACATGTGAAACTGCAAACACTGGTACTTAATGGCATATGCAATTAGACCTTAAGGAGGGAAGCAGGGCAGCATTACCAACATGCTGTTACTGTTGTTACCAAGACACATACTGTGAACATAAAACAATGCATTCTAACTGCAAACACTGTTACGTAATGGCACATTCAATCAGACCTTAAGGAGGGATACAGGGCATCATTACCAACATGCTGTTACTGTTGTTACCAAGCCACATACTGTGAACATAAAACAATGAATTCTAATCCTGTACTACATGGTATGTCTGCTGCATGTCAAAAGTACACAACAATTGTAATATACACCTATCTCACTATTCTGTTCACCCTGTGCATCAGAACATATGAGCATGTCTCTGCACCGATGGTGTGGATGACAGGGATGCGGCACAGGCATCATCATATGCACAGGGTGATAATGTTTGCCAGGGGCCTAGGCTGCACCAGTGGATGACATCATGTGTGTGGGCTAGGGCCTGTGATCTAATTGGACATGTGTGGTTATTATGCATGTGGGTGTTGCGGTGCCATACACATGTTTCTGGTGTGTGCGTGTATGTGTGCTCACAGTTCTGCCATGTATCCAGCCTACACAGGGGTATTATTGACAGCTCCAGATTGTACAGACCAGGATTTACAGCTCACTGTGTCCGGCCACAGCCACTTGACCTGTGCCTGCCAGGGGTTGCACGGGCACTACCAGACAGAGGTACAGATTGGGTACTGTCCAATGACACATGTCCACTGGAACCGTGTCTCTGCTGGGACCATCCAGGGCCACGTCCACGTGGCCTGCTGTGTCCTGGTGTGGACAGTGCAGCACCAGCTGCACTGCTGCTGCTACCGGCACTATGGGACCGGGCATGTGAGGTAGCTTGTTCGCGTAGACCTGCACCAGGTGGTGTAGCTGGCCTACGTCCACGTGGCCTACACCTCACTCCTACCAGATGTTCCATCACAGACAGCTCACGCTCACGGATTGCCATGCCATGGTCAAGGATTCCAACCATGTCACCCAATCGCCTGTCCAAAATGTCAGCAATCTGCTGTTGAGCATTTGCCAATGCCTGGATGTTTTCATTTAAAGAAAGGATAGCAGCCCTCTGAAGCCTCTGCCCTTCTTTGTTCTGCCATTCAGCACGTGCCTGTGCCACCATTCCAGTCTGAAACATGTGTCTGGTGACACCAGCTGCTGCGCTCAGTCATGCAGGTGCATGTCAGCCAGAGATCCTCCTACGAGCAGCACTGGCCACATGCCTGTGTGGCACAACTGCAGTCATTTCACTGACACCATAGTGTGAAGACACACCTTCCGTAGCCACCACACGTTCCTGTTCCAAGCTAACACACGGTAACTGTCCTTCCTCTATGGCCACTGGTGATGGGGTATGTGTTGGCATGAGAACTGTGTGTGGGGAAGAGGGGGATATAGGTGGGATGGCAACCAATGGCACAGATTCAGCCCCTGACAACCCTGCCTGTACCTCAAGCATATGTTCATCACTGCTGGAGTCTGTGGGGACACTAACATCAGATGGACCGCATGAGGGCAACGCACCTACATCACCTGTGAAGGCAAACAAAGACTCTACATTACAATAGAGACAGACACAGATGCACACACACCACACACACACCACAGACATACCACAGACACACACAGACACACACACAGACAACCATGCATGTGATATGACAGAAGGCATGCAGCATGCATGTGATACAGCAGACGGCATGCAGCTCAGGCATTAATAATGTTAGTTAGAATACACCCCTGGGTTGCACACAACAGCAAGCATGTGTCATAGCAGAAACCATGCATTTCACACAATCATGGTAGTAAGCATGCATCCCTGTGATACACCATGTGGACCAGCACAGGTTAACAGTACACATGGCTGATGTGAGGCATATGTCCTTGATATTAACATGCAGTATGACATGTAATCTGCTGATGTGTGCAGTGACATGCATACATGTTTGACACAATGGTGTCCTGACACATGCACAGTGGTGTAATGGTGTCACATTGCAGTGTTGTCTGTATGCCCTACAGATAGAATGCCCTTTTAGCAGATGTGCATGACAATTGAAGGGTAGTAAAAGGTGTCTATATTGCTATACAGTGTGAAGTACAGACACAGTGCCATTGCATGGAATCATGAGGTGTCTCTATTGCTATACAGTGTGGAATACACATACAGTGCATAGCCATGACTGCGTGCATACACAATACATAATTACTGTGGATTGTGACCCACGTCGCTGAGGTGTATACACACTAAACCATGCTGTGTCATGTGTGACAGGTCACCGGAAGACATACAGATGACACCCCTGCACAACTGCTAACATTTCTTTGCTGCCTGGAAACCGTGTCCACACATGGCAGACTGGTCAATACACTATGTCCCACATGACATTTATGTACCACACACATGAGGTGCACGGCTGACAGTGATGTCCAACAGCAGCAAGGGAAATGCACAGTATCTCTGGCCTGATGTGGTGTCTGTGTATGTATGTGGAAGCTGTACAGGTGACTACTTTCATGCTGTGACACAGTCATGATGTTCAAGACATCTTATGTGGTCGAATTAAGTGACACCTCCACAAGCTGTGCACAGGCTGTTAGGATGTCCAGTGCTCCACATCTACTATATAACCATTCAACAAAGGCTATAGTTGGACCATGTGTAGACAATGTGCAACAGGGTGTACACACATACACATCACATCTACTGTGTGTTACTACATGTCTCTGGCCATCCTCCATGGCCATGTGTGAACATGTGTTGGCCAAATGTGTGTGATGGCCGTCTATCTCACATGTCTGTGTTGTCCCATATGACATACAACCATAGATGTCAGATACTCCAGTGTCCACAGGGTTATGCAGACAAAGGGTTGTATGTTTGGTATGTGGGGTATGTTTTATGGGATAGTGTGACAATGTTGCAGCCGGACCACTACATGTCTGGGACATGTCAGATGGCACATCACAATGTCTGCATTCATTGCAGGGGCACATTCCACAATGGTGAATCATATGGGCTGCCCATATCCCAGCTCACTGTGTAGTACTGTTTGCATACCCCACATGTGTTGTTCTGATGTATAGTACATATTCCTACATTGAACAATGCCTCCACCATTGTATGCACAGCTGTCTACACATCTAGCAATGACAGTTACTGTGGTTTCATGTTGGTGTTTCATTTGGTTTGTATACATTGCACATGGGTAGCCAGTGTGATTGATGAAAGATGCGAACTGTATATCGTGACTGGACCATACATTATGTGTACATGTGTTAACTGGCCACATGGCGAATAGATCTGTGCATTCACATGCCTGATACTGATAACTGTCTCACCTGCAATGGCCTGCTGTTTCTGCGGCATGCCAGAGGTACCTGTATAGGAGTGACACAGCAGTTTGATCATTATCCATGACTGTATGACAGCTACAGGGTGCACTGTGCATGTTAACACATTCGCCAGTACAATAGCATATACTATGGAGTATGCACATGTGTGCATACACAGGGTAGCATACTATAGTATGCAGCATGTGTGTAAACATACCTTGCATATGATATTACATTACATATTGTACAGTGACACATGCGACTAAATGGGATATAATATTTATATGTGCAGTAGTGACTTACCAGGCAACTCCAGGCTCAGTGGTTGGGAGACACCCACCTTCATGATGGCAGCTAGAGTTTGTGGATGCTGTTCTGATGGGGTCCCCAGGCTGGCCAGTAGCTCCTCGGTAGGTGTGAGTGGGGGCTGGGTTGGTGGCCCATCACCTGTTCTACCTTGTTCCCTGGCGATTGCATTGGCATGCTGTTTCGCATGTTGGATCAGGTCCGTGCAGTGTCTGCGCACCTGCTGGTAGGTGCGGTTATGGCCACCCACATCATTAACCCTCCTGCAAAGTTCCTGCCACAGGTCATCATGCTGCTGGGCATGCTGTGGCACATGACTGAACAGTACCTCATAGTTATCCTGGAGGTATGGTATGAGGGCATCATCCTCCAAGCGGCTATATGCCGGCAGTCATGATCGAGGCATTATCTGGAAGACATAATGATGGAGACAGGTCACAGCATCTCAGAGATGCACAGAGATACAGCTGCACATACATGTGTATTACATTTAGTACTTATGAACAGTTGTCTTTGCAAATCGTCATTACACTGACATGACTGACATGTTTGTTTCACACACATGTAACACCCGATGGGGGTTGGATATTATCACCATATATGTTTGTCACCTCATTACATTGTTCATACTCCATGTGAATGCTTCTTGATGTGGGCATGTCTGTTTGCCTGTACTGGTGTTCTTACCTATCAGCACATGCCTGGATGTGTGCACATTAATGCTGTTGACCTTGATGCTGTGTATATGTCACATATCATCACATACACTGCCTTAACGGACATGGGCAGTGACAATGCAGACATGCGCACGAAAACCTTTACATGCATGTGTTTTGCCATATACATCTACATGACACTGTGCAGCAGTTCAACATCCTGCCATGTATCGCCTGTGTTGCACATGTGATACACATGGGACAATGGCTAGCCAGATGGTATTCGCAGGGATAGTTATAAACTATAGCATGTACGGCCAAGATCATGTAGTAGTGTGTATGCCCTGGGCCATGTATGGGCATAGGATGTAAGGTTTTCTAGCTGTATCTGACAGCCATGTTCCCGCCGACAGATGAATCAGTGCCACATTACTGATCCAGACAGTTAATGATACATCTACCATGCGGTCATCGCACCATGTATGACAGAGATGACATGTGCAGCTTTGCTGGACAGGGTTGCATGGTATGGCAGGAGTAAGTAACATGTATGGCACAGGGATCTGTCAAGCATGTGGCGACCCCTGTACTAGGAAGGTGGCTGTCCATGATGTATGTCTTTCAGATCAGGATATGTACATGTAGCATGTCCAACATCACAGTGTTGCACATGTCTTTATGCAGGGTAGGCAGCATGCGGCATAGTGGAGATGAGGATTGTGAAGGTTGGTGTCGCCAATCCAAGCATGGCCAATACCCATTAAAGGTGATATGTGATCCGATATTGGTCACTTGAGTGCTGAGTATGGCTGTCCAATGATCTCCAAGCTCATGGATGGCACCCTGTCATGACTTGGGTTGCCTCTTATGACTACCTAATAGGCCTGGTGATGTCACTAGCTCAGGGAGGTAAACTGCACAGCACCATCCCTTACACACAGTGTCCATAATGTTGACCGCTGCCTAGGTGGTAGTTAATGGGTACAGGGTTATTAACATAGCAGTGACAATGCAATAAGCAGCTGTCAGATTGTGCACATATGTCATGCACCTCACCCACAAAGCCCATTCTGTATGTTGTCCACAACACTGAGTCAGCTATTGCTCCTAGGTCATGGCCATTCACATACTCACATATGCAGATGCCTCCCATTTGTCTGTGTGGTATGAGCTACAATGACGAGGGAGTACAAAACATTAACCCTGTTTTACTGTAGCTGCCACTGGTGTGATATGCACATGTCACTCAGACACCTTTTGTAGTGTTGCTTCTGTGAACAGGCCACTGGTAGAACACTCCTGTGACATACGAAGGTACATGTAGTATACTGAGTGTAGGTGGAACACAGTATGGGTGATGATGTCCTATGACCTGTCACAGGTATGCTATGCAGTGTGAATTCATCCGTACTGTCATCTACATCTGTACTGCTAACAACATCTACGTTGATTAAAGTTCATAGACTTTCAGACCATACTCAGCAGTATAATAGTGCAGTGCCTCCCATTATGAGTGGCGTCTCCACTTTGTGGGTTGTGATAACTGTTAGTGTGATCCATTCAGTGTTTTCACAGACTAACATGAACCTATGTTTTACATGGAAGTGTATGTGTAGAGCAAACTGTTTTGCCATATGTGTATTATACGACCAGGGATTTGAGCAGGTCACATGCAGCCTGTGTGCACCTTGTACCATCATAGTTATGGTTACAGGGGCTCGTAGTGTTCATGGATATGTGATTGTGTACCTGTTGGGGGGGGCAGTGAGTTTATGTTATCCAACACCCTATCTGTATTGCTTATTCATGTCAGCACTTGTTCAGAACATGTAAGCACTTCATGAGCTACTAATTACTATAGCACTCAATCCTACTCATTTCCTACTGTTTGTCCTTACATTTCCAGCATGCTTACAGTACAACAGCTGTTGTACACACTTACCTCACATATCTTGTGAGAAATGGTTGAATATACAGGCATGTCCAAATGTCAATTACCAGTGTTATTGCCTGTCTGTATGATGAATATGGGCAACATGAGGCAATATAGCAATTGTCTCATGTAGACAGTCAATGCTCACCTCCTAACATACGACACTACAGCCTGTGGGAGATGCACATATGTAGCCATGCTGGAGGTAATGCTCTCTCCAACCCAGACTTAACCTGACAATCATGTGGGGATGTTAAACATTTGCAGCACACCCTACTCATCACATAGTCTCACTAGATCTCCACCACCACAGGCCACACATAGTAAGACTACAACATTTGTGGAGCCTCTCCATACTACTCTGTGTAGGCAACAGAGGCAGCCCCCGTCACCAAACACAACACCAATTACTTATAGCCCACAGACTCATGTGTGCCCATCAACTACAGCCAATAGGGTGTTATAACATACCCAACACACTAGTCATAGGTGACTCTGTAGGTGGTCACACTGATGTCTCACTCAGCAGGCTACACAAGGCGATAGTCACTTTCATCTGGCTGTCGGGTAACAGGATCCACAGCATAACCTATGCACTCATGTCACTCCTCAACAGGTACAATATGACTGTCGTTCTCCACGTTAGTGTGAATGCCCTGAGATGTAACTTCCTGGACTACATGTACAGGGTCATGCATTAGCTCTCCGATCTTGTAGCCCAGGCAGGTATCACCCAAGCCCTGAGAAGCATTCTGCATTAGTCCAGACTGATGACACAGTACAACGACAGAATTATTCACTTCAACAGTTGCCTATGCTTCTGGTGTCATTCCAAGGGTATCCAGTATCTGTCTGCTTTGAATGACATGGTCGACAAACCACAATGCTTTGGCACAGATGACTTGCATCTGTCAGCCCTGGGATTATGGATAACATCTAAGGCTCTTGCTGCCCCTATACTGCCTGTTTTAGACACATTTCAAATAACATATTCACCACCAGAACAGGTACAGGCAAGCAAAACCTGAGGGTAATGTTACTCAATGCTTGACATCTTCATCTCAAACGCACTCAGCTGAGGCACTCCTTATAATGGACCACTTTGATATCTCTGCAGTGACTGTGACCTGCTTCTAGGCTCCGGAGAGCACCCCTGCACTGACAGGCTATTACGCAGACCACACCTTTCAGTCATGTAACCAGGACTGGAACACCCACGGCGGAGGTGTGTCCATATTTCACAAGGATGTAAACACCTCCATGCTGGTTGCTTAGCACAATGCATCAGAGGTAATCCAAGTGCAACTAACTGTGGCCAGAACTGCTATACAAATTGTAGCTTGCTACGGATTCCACACCATACCTCATGGTTAACGACCCTCATTTTTTGGTGTACTGGAAAGTAGGGTTCAAACAGGAACTACTGATGTGAGACTGACACTACCCCACACTTAACTATGATACCTACACATGTACTGACACATTAGGCCAACACTTTTGAGGATTCATAAACTCCAATCAGCTGGATCAACCTATACACACCACCACCAAGGCCAACAATATCCTAGACCTGGACATTACCAACATGTGTGACTGGTGTTCCACACCTGGGGTTATCCCCTCATTGGTCAGTTCTGAACATATGCTAATCACCCTTGTTATCCACATCCCGGCACCACACCCTTCACGGAATACACAGTACAATATTTCTACAAAGCCAACTTCAGGCTTCGTATGACAGCAGTAGTAAACGCCATGACACCCGTGCAGATGGACAATATAGTTACAAACGCTGAAACATTCACAACTGCACTTCATTAGCACTTACACGACTGCATGGATCATGCTATCCCAAACAGAGCCATGACGGTACCCACCAGATAATGGATGCCACTCTGGGGGTCCACTGCCATGGACATAATATACGACAGAAGGAGGAGACTGTTGCAAGGTAGGGTACACTCCCATGGGTGGGGTAGCTCCCTGGTCAGCCTCAGTAGGAATCTGGGATCCCTTATCACATCCTCCTAAGCTAGCTACGTAAACATTACTGTGACACATTCCAAGGACTACCCCTAAGCATTATGGAGGTATGTCACTACTCTCAATGGCAATACCCACATCTGCTCTGACATACAACGGTTAGGCAGAAGCATTACAGAACCGACTGATATTGGCAACATCCTGGCAGATAGGTTCAATGCTAACTTTACACCCCTCTCACACCCTAAAGGGCCCAAATCTATACAGGAACAATGCAGAGTCCCTGCGGTCACAACTACACAGTTCAAACCTGCTCTCTCTAAAGCCTGGAACACAAACTCCATGTGACCATCCAACATTCCAGGCTGCGATTTACACAAACCTCCGAACGACATGGCTCCCCACTTGGGCACCAAATTGACTAATAGCCTTGTATCAGGCATTGTGGACCCTGAGTGGTGCACAGCAACAGTTATCACACTCAACACAGGTGGCGCCACAATGGACCAGATGAACTATTGCCCTATACGCCTGACTAGACTGTTCTGCAAGGCTATGGAGAACATCATCATGGAAGTCATTCACAGAGACATTGGTGACCTCCAAACCTTTGATACCACCCAGATTGGATTTGTTAGGGCCAGACCATGGCTCCTACACCTGGTGGAGTCCTTTGAGACAGTTACCAAGGTAGTAGATGATGGTAAGGAGGTCCACACAGCCTACCTTGTCCTCTCATTGGCTTTCAACACCGTTCACCATTCTGGTATTGTCAATATACACATCCACCTGCACAGTGACCCATACATCTTGAGATGTTATGCAAAGTGGCTCACGGACAGGACACATGCAGTGAGGGTAGCATACCATAGTTCCTACTGTATATCAGTTACAATTGGCGTACCCCAGTCCTCGGTCATAGGGCCCCTCATGTTCATTATATGCTTCCCTGAGGTATGGTCTAGCACAGAAGGACTTTCCCTGAATAGGTTTCCAGACGACTGCAAACTAGTGGCCATGATTGATTCACCAGCTAATACAGACACCCTCCATAAGGGTGTCACTGTGACGGATACCTGGTGTTGGTAACATGGCCTCAAGCAGCATGCCACAAGGTGCATAAACATCCCCTTTGGATTACAACAATCACCCAGTGACTATCACATAGGTGGTAGTCCCCTACATACATAAGACATTATAAGGGATCTTAGTACACACGTAGATAGCACCCACTCCTTTGATAACCATATTGCCAAGGTGGCATGGATATCCTTCTACATGGCCACCCTAATCTGTAATGGTTTTGTAGCCGGAACAAAGGCTGCCATTGTACCTCTATACTCCTGACTTATGAAACACGTTCATGGGTACAACACCCCATTTGGGGTGTACCTTGCGGAACAGCAATGGCTTTAAATACCACAACATTAACACACCAACAGGATTACTCACCTCCGAAGGATGACGTATGCAGCACAACTACAGAAACCCCAACTGTACTCATTTGCATACTCAGAGGTGACCTCTGCTGAACATACAAGGCCCATGTCCACAACAATATTGATGGATATGCTCCACATAAGTAACATAAGCAAAAGCCACTGAGAGCAACATGCTCTGGGATATGTACCCAAACGCAACGATGAGTAGCACGTGCTGGAGGGATACATTCCGGAAATGGACACTCACCATGCTTTGGAACATGATTCCTATGTACATCAGGCAGGGACCCTCACTAGCACTCTTCATGACATACCTCGATGGGTGGATGGGGAACAGACCTGTACGCCAGGGATCACTGCAGTGGCTGTACTGTACACAGGTGCAGGAAACAAATGGCTCTGCTGTTCACAGGCACAGGACACTAACCTAGGGAGGTGCCACCAGTGAAAACACTGTATTTGGGCTTACAAATGGACTTGGCCAGACAGCATAGTACCTAACTATGAACCTATGAAGATATTACATGTTCTTTGTGCATTGATAATTGAGTAGCTCTTCCATTTCAATTAGCTGTCATGTTGTTACACTGTCTGGTGACTACAAGCCATATGCATCCTGTTATTGTGTATTGTACATTCCAATAGACATACCTTATGTTTGCATAATATAACAGTAATGCTATGTAAAATATTTGACATATCTATCTACAATACTGTACATTTCACATTTTTGAAACCATATCCCATAATGCAAAGCATAATTGCACAGCAGGACCACCTTAGGCATGTTATTCTCGTTATACGCCCATACATATACCTACTGTTACAGTATATCAACATATACTATCCCCTGGCGTACAGCAACAGTGGTCCCACTCCACAAAGGTGGAGCATCTACGGACCCTGGAAACTATCGCCCCATAAGCCTGACTAGCTTAGTCTGCAAGGCTATGGAGAGGATCATCATGGAGCTCATAAACAAAGACATTGGGGACCTACAGACACTAGATCCTACCCAGTTCGGCTTTGTCAAGGGCAGATCCTGCCTTTTGAACCTGGTTGACTTCTTTGAAACAGTCACCAAAGCCATAGATGAAGGGAAGGTAGTCCACACAGCCTATCTGGACCTTGCAAAGGCATTTGACACAATACCCCACTCGGGCATCATAGATAAGCTATCCAGCTTAAATATAAACCCCTATGTCACAAGATGGGTCGCAAACTGGCTCAAAGACAGAACCCACAGAGTGAGAGTTGCTGGAGCCATGTCAGACTCAAACCGGTCACAAGTGGCGCCCCACAGGGTTCTGTCCTGGGACCACTCTTGTGCCCTATATACTTTCCGAGGTACAGGCAAAGGTGGGAGGACTATGGCTCACCAAGTTCGCAGACGACTGCAAACTGGGCCATAATCAACTCTCCAGCTGACACAAACATCCTTCAAAAAGGTCTCACAGAGACAGATAACTGGTGCCAGCGCCATGATTTAAAGCTAAATGCCAAAAATGTATAGTCATACCCTTTGGCAAAACAATGTGCCCACAAATTACCACATAGGCAGAAACCCATTAAGTACAGAGAAAGTTATTAGGGACCTGGGGACCCAAGTTGATAGCAATCTCTCCTTTGAAAACCACATTGCCAAAGTGGTTAAAAGACCTTCTACATAGCCCACCTCATCACGAAGGGTTTCACATCTAGATCAAGAGAGGTAATCGTGCCCCTTTATTCATCCCTCATCAGGCCCATCATAGAATACAATGCCCTTTTGGGATGTACCTTACCCGACACCTGCAGCAATTAGAAAGACCCCAAAAGTATCTCACCAAGAGGATCAAGGGTCTCAAACAGATGCCATATACTGCTCGGTTAAAAACTCCAGCTCTACTCAGTTGCATACCGCCTACTTCGAGGCGATCTATGCCTGACATACAAAGCTATGTCAAATCCAGAATTAATGGACATGCTCCACCTCAGTAAATCTAAATCCTTAGAGCCACACGCTCGAGGGACTTGAACCTCAGCACAGAAATAAATAGAACTTGCTGGAGGACAGGTTCATAACCCAGAGGCTCCCTTGCTCTGGAATAGAATTCCAGTTCATGTGAGGCAGAGCACCTCACTGAATCTCTTCAAGAAGAATCTCGATAAGTGGATGGGGGATCGTAGGTTTGTCCCAGGGATTACTCCCGTGTCACTATTAGACAGAGGCACAGTAAACTAAACCTTAAAAAAGGGCACAGTATACTCAAATCAAGGGGTGGCGTAAGCCATACAGAATCGGGCTAGGCTTAAAATTGCCCCAGGGCAGATAGCCTAGTATGAACCTATGAACCTATGAACCTATGAACCTATGTTATGGCACGTACTTTTTGGACAAACCCTACCACTGACAGCGGCTGGAGTGGAATTGTTATATTTAAAGCCCTTATGTAGCATCCCTTGTGGTGTATGAGGTGTTTACCTTGTGGCCCACAGCAGTACACATAATTTCTACAAGTGTTACTATGCTCAACAAGACATCACTACATAATACCTTTTCCCACTGTATGCATTGCATACACTTTCATTAATACAGAACAGGCACAACATACACTAACATACTGAGTGTTCTACATACCTTCTTAGTGGTCCGAGTTTACGATAATATCTGTGTTACTCCTTTCCTGTTTGAACGGTTCTATGGTATGAGCATACGGTTTGAATGTATGGCAAGCCATCGTTTTATATGTAGATACCTGTAACATGTGGTATCCTGCCACCAATTGGTGTCCCGGAGTAAATTATTACATGCACATCAGCTGTGCAGCTACTCCATTGGCCAATTACACGGCAACAGTGGGGTATAATTGAATACTCCAGTTGAGCATTGTCCTTTTGCCCTACCTTCGAGGGAGACAGTCTGGATGTGTTTTATTGTGATGAATTGCAACTGCTATATGGAGAGACACAGATATTTTTAATTCATGTCCCCCGTAGATGTGTGTGATGGCTAGAGTATATAGTTCTACATGTGAGTGTAGCTGTTATCTCAACCGTCTGATACGAGACTATTGCAAACAAAACCTGTAACATCGGCGTCTGTTCCATTGTACAACAGCAACGATTTCACATGGTGCCATTACAAGTGTGTCTCTCACAAGGTATGTTAACACTTCTGCAGATGTAATTGAGTGAGTGGATGTTTGTGATGTTATTACAGTCTGTATTGCAATTGTTTCGGGTGTGGGGGAGATGTAGGTGGGTGTACATAGCAGATAAAGGTTTGTGGGGACTGCATTTATACATATTCCATATGTGTGTGGGGGTTCCTTCCCTAATTGAAGACCTGTCATTTAGTAGACTAATACTATGGTTATTGCAGGCTTATTCATTAACCCATTGTTAATTGGTTCCTATATAGCATGCAGGTGATGTTGATCCTTCAATCCCTCCGAAATACATCGATATGTAATGAAATGTTGCTACATGAAAGCTGTCTCATGTATTTCTGTCACAGATATTTGCACTCATTGCAGTTGTGTTGGTGACTGAACCTCTTTGGCTTGGATTGCCACCTTTTCAAATGGCCATAGTGGGACATTTGCAGGACACACATCGGGGTTTAGAGGCCGACACATACCCACTGTCAGTACAAAGGATAGAACTTACTTTTGTCCTAAATAAAACCTTATTCTTGTAGCACTTTAGTTGCTTATTATGTTTCTTGTAACATTTACGTATTTTAGATACAGGAATAACTATTTAATGCAACTATTACATAATATATGGGACATCATTATGTCCTACAATCTCGGTACATTTGCCCTTTTTAATATTTGTTGTCAGGCCACAACTGCACAAAGAGGGACTGTCCCTTTCAAAGTGGGACAGGTGGTAACTGTATGCCTAAGGCTGGCTATGACCACAACTACTGTAATAATCTACCTTCGAGTTAGCACGAACAGACACACGATGCAAACACACACACACACACACACACACACACACACACACACACACACACACACACACACACACACACACACACACATTACAGTCCCACGGAAACACACACTGCACTCTCAACACGCACTTACACACACTACAGCAATTGGAACCACACTTAAACACAGTACCTACCTGGACTGCAGCACCAGCAGCAATAACTAAATGTCCCTTAACATCGTGATAATATTACTCACTATTATAGTGTTCTAGACTGTGGTCTTTCGGTCTTTAAGCCTCGTGATTACGTGTGACGGTATGTAAAGCATTCGGTAGTTGGCAGTATCCTATTTATTTCTACCTCTATGGTTGTGTACAAGTCGTTAACCTGTCTATATAGTTGCAGATATATGTATATCCATATATATCAACATACATCTCTCTATCACCCTTTCTGTCCCTATTATATATATATATATATATATATATATATATATATATATATATATATATATATATATATATATACAGGGAGAGAGAGAGAGAGAGAGAGAGTGAACACACCTTTCGTTGGGTATATGGCGGTGTATACTGTTTTCTGGACTCCGCCCTTTTGTGTTTTAACCTGTCACAATACACACCGGACGTTGGTACATCTCGGGTAGCTTAGTGGTAGGTGATTGTGTACATGGTTGCATGTTCTACTCCTGGCAGTGGTCATTTTACCTCTCAGAGCAGGCATTATTAGTACAAAGGTGAATAATGCTGGTTTCACCTGTTCTGGACATCTTTGACCGTGATCTGCACGGAATTCAGCAAATCTTAGACCTGTTTTGCGCATATCCGTGTAGTCATGTTTAAACGATGCTTACCGTCACTTGCCGCCGCATAAACCCGCTAACATGTGCTTAAATGTGCTCTAATGACCTGCATCCAACATCCATTATTCGTGCCATTGGGATTACGTAATGGACCTTGCAGGACATGGAACCAGGAACATGCACGACACAGTCAGTGGCTTTACCACTTGGTCATCTGGGATTTGTACAAGTGTTATGGTGTTTTGTATGTGGACTGTACTACGGCTGTTCCTCCATACTGCAATCAAATGTGTAACTCAGTTAGTTTACATATGGATGATACCTATTAATGGTATGTCCAAGTGATGTTTAATGGATGTGCTCCAGCATTGGGAATCTATGTCACAGTGAGCCACACACTGTAATGTGCTACACCTTGACACAACCATAACTGGAGAATGCTGGGGTGGCAGATACCTGTTATGGGTACTCCCCATGCTTTGGCACTACATCCCTTATTACATTATATGGAGGCCCTCATTAACACACCGGGGAATCCATGCAGAGTAGGTGGGGAACAGTAGTTACACACATGGATCCCGCAATTGGCTCTGCTCCACAGAGGGACAGTTGGTTAATCGACGGGGTGGTGATAGCAGGCACATTTTGCCTAGGCTGATGAATGGCCTCTGACAATCGGGCATGTACCTACCGATGTACCTAGGAACCTACACATACAGTATCAACATATACTGTTAGCTTCGTTTACTGTTCAGGTGTTGACTTTCCTTGTTCCAATAGCTGTTGTGTGCGCAATAGTTGAGGGCTGCCTATGTAGAATTCACACAGTAGGCCACCTATACATTACAATTTGCAGGTGGTCATGTGTGTGTGCCATCCATTTTACTGTGTGTGCAGGTGGAGAACTGTGTCAGTCCATAGGGGCCTACACTGTCAGTGTATCTGCTATACGTTCCCTTTTTGCCAAGGCATGGGCATATTGGGCATGCCTTCATCTGCCTACTGGGGCTGGCACAGGGTGTTCGTGGTCTGAATCCCTCTGTGCCTGTGATGGCCTTGGCAATTGCGGTGGTCTGTGAGGGCCTTCACCATTATGTCCCTGCTGCAGCTGTTTCCGCAGGATCATATTATGTAGCATGGCACATACTATAAAGATGTGGGCACACATGCCTGGAGAGTACTGCAAGGCTCCACCAGATATGTCCAAGCAACGGAACCATGATTTCAGCATCCCAAACACACGCTCTATGATGATTCTGGTTTGTGTGTGTGCCTCATTATGGCATTCTTGCGTGGGTGTGTGTGCATTTCTGATGGGAGTCATCATCCATGGCTCCAGTGCATAGCCAGCATCCCCCACAATGTGGCCATATGGGATGTCCCCCCTGACAAATACCTGATACAGCTGTGAGGCATGCCAGATGTGGGAGTCATGGTAGCTTCCAGGGCTGCCAGCACACACATCTGTGATAATGCCCTGGGCATTGCACACAACCTGGCAGTTGATGGAGTGGTATCCCTTGAGGTTTATGTAGCTCCTACCATGCTCACCGGGTGGTGACTTGATATGTATGTGCGTGCAGTCTATTGCAACCAGTATCTCCGGGTAGTGTGCCACATGGTGGAAGAGACGCATATTGCTGGCCAACTCCTCCTGAGTTCGGGGGAAGTATATATGCTCACTGGCATGTGGTATCATGGCATCCAGGAGCTGGTGGAGTACCCTGGATGCTGATGCCTGTGAGATCCCCATGATATCTCCAGTTGGCCTTTGAAACATACCTGTGGCTAGTATTCTCAAGCTTACACATACCTCCGTGTCCACTAGGATGGGTTCCCCTCTGTTGTTTCTGGATCTCAGGTGTGGCCGGCACAGCTCAACTATTTGCTGTATGATGTCCCTGTCCACCCTGTAACGCTCTACTATCTCCAGATCATGTAGCCCCTGGTAGGTTACCCTTGGTCTTAACACTCTTCTCCTCCTCCGGGGCCTGAGGTGGTTGTCAGCATCATCCTCCACAACACCTTCAGTCTCCAACACATGCTGATGAATCACAGCTATGGCAGCTCCCAGCAAGTACATTGTAAAAGTTCCCCGTCTGTTTACACTGATGGTGCAGTGTTTGGGAATACACAAATGTGTGTGAGGTGCCTTCATACTTTATACTATTGTGCTTTGAACACTGATGATGTCATAGGGTGTGTATGTACATTCGGAGCTGCAGGGTATCTTATGTGTTTTACCACAGGTACTGCTATTTTGGTGCCTTTGGTGTTGAATTACATTTAGCTGCCGTGGGTTACCTCTTGCCCTTGCCTTAACTTTTCTTAATGATTCCCCTCCTATTGTCTGGCATGCATCCAGCAGCCTGCTTTCTTGTTTTGTACTTTCCCGAACCAGGATTCTCTTGCGAAATGTGTTCTATAGCCGATCTACTGCAGGTTTGCTATGCTCTGCGGTTACAGTTCGCTTTTCTTTGCAATCCGACACCTCCCCTATCCTGTTCTGCAGGTTGCTGCTAGCAGCCTTGTTAGCTGCCGTCAATGGCCCACTGTGAGTTAATAGGTGTTAATTGCTCAGTTGTACTCCAATTACCCTACTGTGGCATTTCCTTATTGTCTTCCCCTAAACTTCCTTTTTGGGCTGTGGTGCGCGGCGTGTGCGTCCATTTACTGGGTTTCAGGCACGTTTTCATCCATGTACACATGCACTTTTGGGCACCATGTGTGCTCCCAGCTAAGCAAAGCTATACCTAAATCCACGCCCCTGTCCTGCGGCTTTGCTTAGCAAAGAGCAGCCTGGATTTGCATTGCTCCAATGTTCTTACAGCTGTGGTGGCACACCCCACTGCTGATGTCATGTATTCCTCCAGACTACTCCTCGGTGTTGTAGCGCTGTGCCGTATGGTACATCCTTAGGCCGACGGGACATTTGTGATTCACTATTACTTGCCTCATTTGCATGGCATTGACTACTAATTCATAGTTACCGCACCAAACACAGTCACAGGCCCTTAGCAACCCTTGCAGCTTGGTTGTGGTGTAGCATGCATACCATTGAATATTATGGGAAATCATGATTTGTGTTACATTGCTATTTTATGACATTTGTATATATTTTCCTTGTGTTCCCGTTTGCACACACATGACCTGCGGTTGCACTTTGCGTTACTGTGGCCATGACATTAAATGTTATTTTTTATGTGTTGTGCATCTTTTCTTATGCCATTGGCTGTATAATTAGCCATTGGCATATGTACATAGATTAGTACTTAGTAAACTGCCCCCCATGCAGCCATTTTATCCACCCCAATTATCCTTGTGAGACTCAAACCTGCACCCTTGTGTTGTTAGGCAAACACCCTAACCATTATGTTAACTTTGTAATACATGAGTCTGCTCCGATTTCATGGCTCCAATGTTCTGTTTGGCAAAATGTAAACCGTTTTTTTTTGGTTTACATTTCTGTAGGCTTACGCTACGCCTACGCTACTTCATGAATCACTATGTACCTTCATTTGTATGCTGCAGTACTGTGCATGGGGTGATTAGCATACCTACGCCAAGAGCTGCACAGATCTGGTGTACACTGGTAGTGCACGTGGAATTGGATCGTACCTAAATCGCTTGGTGGCCATATTTGGCATTATACCGCCTACGCTACGCCTGCACCTGGCGCAAGCTTCATGAATCCCGGGCATTATGTGTACATTCTGTATGGTGACTGAGATACAGTGGGGTTAGGAAATTAACTTTTTTTCCACTGAAATGCAATCTTGGAGTTGATATATTTAATTTACAGGAGGGGTAGACCACCTCACATGGGGGGGGGGTGCAGGGAGGCTTGCCCCCCCTGCAGAAATGTAATAAAAAGTGTTTGTTAGTTTGGTGTTGTTGTAGGTGGAGAGGATGTTACTTACATGTGCTTTGTAGTTTTCATTGTTGTGATGCAAAGTTTCAGTGTTCTGAGGTTTTGATGTTGTGAATTTTCAGTGTTTTAGGTTTTCAATGTTATGGTCTCAGTGTTTTGAGATTAGATGTTATGGTAATTAAATGTTTTGAAATAGAATCATATATGTGTGTGTGTGTGTGTGTGTGTGTGTGTGTGTGTGTGTGTGTGTGTGTGTGTGTGTATATATATATATATATATATATATATATATATATATATATATATATATATATATATTTATAGCCGTACCTGTAATGTCATTCAAATTAAGTGACTTTAAGTCCAAACAATTTTTGATCTACAATTTTACTAGCATAAATATAATTATTAATGCTTTTAAGACAAATGGATCCTTAAGAGGAGAACAAAGAATAACAAATTGCAATGAAAATGTGTTATCATGGTAATGTACGGTATTATACTGTATATATAAAGTGTGCCTTGACAGACTTGCAGTTCAAGAAAATGTGTAGACTATTTGCATTGTCAGAACTACAAGCATTTCAGTAAGAGGGGCAGTCAGGAGATATTTTTAGCTCAGACGAAATAAGCATTATGAACAATCATCAGCTGTGTGTGGAAGAGTTTCTTCTTTTCTTTTCTTTTCTTTTGCAAGGATTTAGTCATAGTCAGACCATAGAGATGAGTAGTAATAATATTCTTTAAATCTAAAATTTATTAACTTTAATGATTTGAATGTTGGTGTATCTGAATGAAGTGCTAATAACAGATTGTTAAAATTTTCTGAATGCAACGCTGATAAGAGATTGTTGAAGTTATTTTGTCTGTCTAAACTGGGCTTAGAGTAATTTTTATAAGGAGGTCCCAGGCTTGATTTAAAATTGATAAACACCCTTTAGAATGTGATAAATCAAGTCTTAATTAATCAACAAAAAGAGAATTAAATAAAAGCTTTTTCAGAAGTGGAAAATGTGATAGGTACTACATTCTTTTTTATTTTTAGTTGAGATTTATATGCTGAAATAGAAGAGGGTGCCTTCTACATCTAACAATGTTGTTATTTTTTGAAAAGAATAAATTAAGTTACAAAATGAGCAATTAATTTTAAGACTCTGATGGCTTCTTTGCTTAAAAAATATAGATCTAGACAATTAGTTTCATTTCATTTTAAAAAAATTGTATCTGATTTTTTAACCAAAATAAAGACTTCTTCTGGGCTATAATTGATTATTCCTACCAATCTAATTTTAAGTTTGTAGTTTCCTAAGTAAATACTAGACTGTCTGCTTTTGACAGCAATTTTAAGCCTAGCCAGTTCCCCTTTTTGTTCTCAAATTAACCTATCCCATTTGGTTATAGATTGGCCTTACCCATCCTATGATGAGTAGTTATATATTAACCCAAAGGAGAATAACTTGAGTTGATGATTAAGTTATCTATTAAAAATGGAACCAGGTTTAAATAAGCAATTATCTCAGATTTATGAGCCCAAATAAATTTGATATATATCATGAAATGTTGAGGAAATAAAACATGTAATTTTGGAAATATATACATTTTAATAATTTAAACCTTAATCAAAGAAGAAAAGTTCATCTTAACCCCTCCCCCTTAGGTCTTCTTGAGTAATAACCTGTATTTTCACAATATTATTGTTGACAACAAATAGAGTTAATAATTTTTGGAATATCTGAACTGGGTGTAGTTAAGTACACATTAAGATTGCCAGTAAAGTATTGAAAGGTAATACCTCATTTAGTAACCAATAGACATTGCAGCATGTCTTATGAAGTTGAAATACAAATAATGGTTCAATATACAGGTTACAAAGTAGGATAAAATGGACAACCTTATTTGACTATGTGTCATGTAAATGGTTTCAGAACATATTTTTTACTTACTAAGTGAGTTGATGGGTAAAAATATTTGGAAAACCAAGCTTAATTAAAATCTATCATTTAAAAAGAGCAGAGCAAACACATAATTTATAGAAGAAAAATTTAACAATTGTAAATATTCAAGTGTTCGAGTTTGGTCATTTGTTTTTCTTGCATTTAATAAACCTGATTGAATTGAAGAAAGAATGGAGGGTAATACCCTTCTTAAACTATTAGCAATTATAGATGAAAAATCTTTATATCAAAATTGTTTAACATGACGGGTCTATAATTAGTCAAATCTGTCAGATCAAGGCTGACCTTTAGGATTAAGACAATCTTCAATCCATTTAAATAAACATCTTTAAAATTATTTAAATTTATATTGTTGAATATAATTACAAAGACTTTTACTATAATTTGGCTAAATATTTATAGAATCCTGCAGTGGTCTAGACCCAGAGGATTTTTAAGTTGGTTTATAACATTTATAATTTCAGTTGAATTCAGGGGCTATGTAGCAAGAGCTAATTGTCCTGAGTTTAAGATTGGTGAATTAATTTGATCAAGATATATATCAGATTGGTGAATTAATTTAATCAATATATATATCAATTTCAATATCTATAATTAGACCAGTCATTACAGAAATATGATTAAATATCAACTGAGTGGATATCCTAATTAGAGGAATATGTAGCAGTCCATTAATTTTGATTTTTGAAATACATGTGCTATGTTTTTGAATGTTAATCAGATTTGCAGATTTTAGATGGTAATTGTGCCCATTCTAAGTATTGAGCCAATATCTTGATTTCATGCCAAGATGATTGTGACATTCAATATAGATTCATTTGTTTGGAGTACCTCTATAAGTCCTTATTGTAATTCTGACTCTACTTATTCTCCACCTCTAAAAGTTTTATTTTCCAGTTATTTTCTTTTTGTTAGCATAACTTTTATAATGAAGCTTTAAGAATTAAAATATCTCTTAGCTGCACCTTCAGTGTAACCCCCTGGAGATCCAGCTTCATATCTACCTTCATTAGATTTAAAAACAATTTTCCTAAAAAATGCTCACATAATTTGTGACTTTTTCTTTTTCTAATAACCTTGGGTTAAGACTCAAATTAAATTTAGAATTTGTGTTAAAATAGGTAACATTGAGTTAAAGTATTTCAGTATAAAATCAAACATATCTTAGAGTGATCTGAAAAGAAATGAGTTTTGGTAATAGTATCTATTGTAACTCCAAAAAGTTTGATATCAAGAGAAAATAAAATTTTAACCATGTTTTTCCCAAAATGTGAAAAAGTATATTTATTTGAGTTAGCCTTATTACAGATGGTCGGATCAGAGTCATTGAACTAGTTCTTGAGTCTGGGATAGATAACAAGGCATTAATGTTAAATCATCTAAGCTTAATAGATCTAGTCTTCATGAGATAAATGACTACATTCCAGTCACCTCCAATAATAAAGTAATGGTTCTTAAAAGTCTTTAATGCATTGAATATGTCAAGAATAATCCAGTACATAAGATCCCATAAATTGCTAATAATTAATCCTCACAAGCGGATCTACTTTCAGAAATTGTGGGACTTTATCTTTTTACTCTTATCAGATGACTAGTAGTCTCTCTGCACTAATTACTCACTTTATCCCCCTAATACCCGTAAATATGAAGTTATGAACAGTGTAGGTGAATCTGTAGTATATCTAGTACTTTTTCTTCTTTTTATTTGGTTTCTTTATGGACATGATTTATCTGACTCTCGAAAGTTTGGCACATTGTATATTAGTTTAGTTGCATTTGTACCTCCTATATTTTCTCTGTGGGATTTTTACATTCAAATGTTGTATATTTTCTTGTATATGTTGCCTGATTTTGATATGAATAAATAAAACTGTGTTTTAAAAAAAAAAAAAGAATAAAGTCAGTTTGGGCTGAACATGGTGCATATAAATTGAGAAATATATTTTTTTTAGTAAATATGTTTTGCAAGATAGTACTATCATGCTTTAGAGTGTGCACTTGCTTCTAGCATTTTGTTTGTGAATGAGTTTTAATTAGTATCATCACTCCCAGCACTTTCCTGTTGTTGCCTGTATATGTCTTAAAACATATCTACTTTGAGTCTATGTATGACCACTGTTCTGCTTCCATGTGAGTTTCCTAAGCAAAGATAACAATACAATGTTACAATATACTACCCCAGCAACTAAGGTTCCAACAACTAACTGTGGCACACAAAATCATCTATAACTCAGAAATATGTTCCTCCCTAAATTATTTGCTCCAAATTTACATACCCAGTTGAACTTTCCTCTCAGAAGACAAACATCTATTAGCTCTATGTAAACCAAACAAAACCACTGGGCAATCTGTTGTCCTATTCTATAACTAAACTGCTACCGTTGGACCTTAGCGCTACCTTAAATTTCAAGAAATTTAAATTTAAACTAAAACAATTTCTACTCAACTCAAGAAACTGTCCCTGCTCAAAATCAAACTGATTACTAATCACTTAATTATATCTTTACCAATCTACCTTCTCCCCCTTTTCTCCTCTGATCTCTCCTCCCTTCTCCAATTTCTGCTATCTACTGTTCTTCAATTTCTGCCACCTACCCTTCACTAACTTACTATACTCATTTATTCCTACTATAAATTTCTTCACTTACCTCATTGGCCCTCTTTCTGCTGTACCCTACTCTATTATATTTAATCTTGAACCCCTACTGTATAACTACCTGCCTCCTGCTGAATATGTAACATGTTTGCTACCCCTTTCCAGCTACTTCTTAGTATCAATCCTCATCTTTTCTGATCTATCTCACACTCTCTCCTCCTTACTACAGCTTCTACATGTGTGCGTGTGTCTATATATATATATATATATATATATATATATATATATATATATATATATATATATATGGGTCTACTGCTCTACATCGAAAGAACACTTCTTCGAAATAGAGCAGGAGACCCACACTTCAGCGAATGCTCACTTCAACAAAAGTCCACTTTTGCTGAAGTCTAGTTCCCTGGGTGACCCCCCCCCCAAAAAAAACATTAAAACATGTTTTTGCAGGGGAAGCCCCCCTGCATCCCCCATGTGGGTGGCTGTGCCCCCTACACTGCCCCAACTTAAATATACCAACTACGAGATCGCACTACAGTGGGGAAAAGGGAATATTCCCATTCTGCATTGTAGTCAATGTTCAAAGTTTCACTACTTTGAACAAGTGGACTCGGTGAAGTGGGTTCGAAGTGTGGTTTATAATTATATGTTACCCTTAATGAGAATACCTGGGATCATACCATAGATAATCCAAAGGGTCTCATACATGGGAATGCATTTATGAGGTGCCTCTGTCCATTAGTAGTCCGGGGACAGTCTTACGGTAAATGTTTTATTTCCAATCCATAAATCCAAATTGCACTTGAATATTGACAGGGGTGAACTTAGCTTTATGTGAACAGGGAGTTTGTTTCAGAGCAGCACTATCCTCTGTGGGACATACCTGTCCCTCCAAACCATTCTGTTGATGTTGCAGAAGATGTTTAGATCCCTAGGCTGAGTATTTCTGATGCCATTGACTTGCTTATGTGCAGCAAATCCATTAGTGTTGGGTCAGAGGATGTCTTGTATGCCAGGCACAATTTACCTCTTAGCTGTCTGTAGGATACAGAGGCTTTGAGTTGTCCCATGTAGAACATGTTGTTTAGGCCTTATATACTTTTAATAAAGTATCTTTGTGGGCATTCTTGTTGTTGCATGTATCTGGACAGACACGTGCCAAAGGGAACATTATACTCAATAACTGGCCTAATGAGGGACGAGTAAAGGGAAACAATGGCATCCCTAGATCTTGACACAGTCCAATTTTCTATAAGCTGTGCAATATAGAAAGACATTCTTGCAGCAACAGGTACATGTTGGTCAAAGGTTAGGCCACTCTCCACATAATTCACAAATCCCAAACAACTGGGTCAACTCTTAGTGGTGTATTGTCAATGTGATAGTTCCTTGGGGTAGATGACTTCCCAAAGGATACAATAATGCATTGTTTGGCATTTAGTTTCAGTTCATTATTTTGACAGTTATTTATTTAGGAGAAACCTTCATGCAAGATGGCTAAGTCATTTGGGAATTCAGTGATTGCTCCTAGTTTGCAGTCATCTGCAAACTTTTTCAGACAAAGCCCTTTGATGCCAAACAGGAGAGGTACCAGCACAGAACCCCGAGGGACTCCACAGGTGACTTGTCTCTTTGTGGAGATAGCTTCTCCTATTTTAATTTTCTGAATCCTATCTGTGAGCCATTTGGCAATCCTGTGGGTGGTATATAGGTTTCTTCCCAATTTATTTAGCTTTTATACTATGCTGGAGTGGAAAATTGTGTCAAAAGCTTTGGCCAGGACAAGTAATGCAGTGTGTGCCATTTTGCCTCATTCTTTGTTTTGCTGACCTTTCCAAAAAAGTCCGCCAGGTTGAATAAGCATAACCTGACCTTGATGATTCTAACCATAGATGGGTCCAGTGTTTGGAGGTTCCCTAGATCCTATTAGTTCCATGATAAGTATTTTCATGGCTTTGCATATGAGGTTGGTCAGACTTATGGGTCTGACATTGCCTGTGTCTATGGCAAGTCCTCCCTTATATAGGGGAATGACTATAGCTGTTCTCCATTTGCTTGGTACAAAACCTGTATGGCAGCGGAAATTGAACTGCGCTGTTATAACAGTGGCTAATGCATCATGCTATTTAAGAGGCATCCTAAAATTACAAAAGATAATGAAATACTACCTCCAGGTTACTCCATACTATGGGTGAATAGACTCAACAAAAGAGGAGGTGGAGTTGCTATCCCCTTTAAAGACCATCTCACTTTAACTTTCCTTGACTGCAAAACCTGACAACTTGACAGTACAGAAATCATCTATACCACACTAACTATATATACATAAGTAAAACACTTAATATAATTGTCTGCTATATCCCACCTGGAAATAATGCCCCAGTTATAGAATATGTATTGCACTGGGCAATTAGTACCCTTAGTCAGAAGGCATTCATACTGGGTGATTTTAATTTAGACTGGTTTGCATGTGATACAGATCACCCCATCCATCACATAAACTTGCATGGTTTTACACAAACTATTCAAGAACCTACCTGAATAGATAAATCTAGTAAAAACAATCAACATTTGATTGGATATTACTAAATAACTCCTCTCACTCATTCCAATCAGGTTGCCTTCCTGATGGTCTGAGTGACCACCTACCCACATTTCTTATACAACACATATTCCCAACAAACCCTACTATGTTTAAACAACTCAGGAAAAAACATAACTTTAATCTTGACAACTTCCTAGCTGACCTACAAAGGTGCAATTGGACCCCACTCAAATACCTTGACCTAGATGATGCAGTGAACCACTTTAATAAATCCTTTTTTGATATATTAAATGCACATGCCAGTGTTAGAACCATCAGAGTAAAATCAAACTATGCCTTCTGGCTAAGCAGAGGCCTTCTGAAACCTAAAGATAAAGCCGGGGAACTATGGCATAAGACTAACACAGTAGTTTCTAAACAACTGTATCAGGAACTCAGAAATAAGGCAAAAAAGCAAATAAAACATGATAAAATAAATTTCTATCATAAAATTCAAAACACATATCAAAAAAGCCTTCAAAAACTCTGTTCGGCTATAAACTCAATCCTTCACCCAGGAAAATGAACTACACCAACCCCAAACATCCACAACAATTCAGATAGCATAGCTATCATTTTTAACAAACATTTTACTGAATCTATAATTGCCCTTTCCAAGCAGTAAACCCCTACTCCTGATAGCAAACCAGCCAAGTCTACAATGAGCAATGCCTCATTCTCTTTCTCCCCAGTTCCTACAGCCACTATAAAAAAACTACTCCAGAAATTAAAACTTACTACACTTGCTGTAGGTAACTTACCCAGTGAATACCTCAGAACTGCAGTTGAATCTATATTCTTCCCAGTATTAATCCTTATAAATAGATGCATTCTTGAAAACAAGGTCCCTCAACTGTGGAAAATTTCCCATGTAATCTAATTTCATAATGGGGGACCTTCCACAGAACTGACAAGCTATCAGCCAATTGCTATTCTGTCACCTCTTTCTAAGCTACTCAAAAGGTGTATTTACCTCCAGGTCATGAAATTCTTACTAACTAATAACCTTCCCTCAAACACTCAGCATGGGTTTTGCCCATCACACAGTACCACTACAGTTCTCTTATCCTTCACTAATACCGTAAACCATCACAGGAATAACAACAACTTTTTATCTGGCATCTTTCTAGACCTATCAAAAGCTTTTGATATGGTCTCCCATTCCAAACTAGTAGATGTACTAAATGAACCATCCTTCTCACCATCTGTCATAGCTTCAGTTTAATAACTTTATCTGGCCATCAACAATCTGTTCTATGGCAAGGTGACCTATCTCCACACCTTCCTTTATCCATTGGTGTCCCCCAAGGATCTATCTTGGGCCCTCTCCTTTTCTCCCTCTTTACTAATAATCTACACACAGCTACTCCACATGGTTCTATAATACAATATGCAGATGATTTAACACTTATTTGTGCTGCCACTTCTCAATCAGCTCTTCATTCTCAAACACAGGAATCTTTCACTTCTGTTGAAACATGGTTAACCAATGCCCATCTAATCCTGAACCCAAACAAAACTAAATTATTACTCTTTCAGCCTAACAAGACATCTATCTCATGCCCCCCATTTAACATAAAAGACAAAGACATTACTATCATCTCCCAGACAACCCATACAAAGCTTCTTGGAGAAGAAATAAACAATAACCTGAACTTTGACTTGCATGTCTCCCTAACAATAAAAAAACTCCATAAGAAACTTGGAAGTCTATATAGGCACAAAAGGTTCCTGACCACAATGGCCAAAATTACATTAGCACAAGCCCATCTGCTCTCCACTCTACATGTCTCTCCAATTTTAACTAATCTAAGGAAAACTGACTTATCTAAGCTAGAAGCATGTTATAATAAAATTGCTAAGTTTGCATCTGACTGCCCATATGGAACACATCATTGTACAGCTTTAAGGATACTAGACTGGCTTGAGCTTCCCAACATTATTCTTTACAACTGACTCTCTCTAACTTACAACATTGTAACACAACCAACCAGAACCCCTGCACTACAAAATTTCATCCTTTCTTACGTTCTAGCAGACCACTTCGCTCTAACAATAAGAAATTACTCGCCACTCCCAAGGCCAACAACACTGCAGGAGAATCTTTATTTTCCAACTATATATCTCGTATATGGAACTCCCTTCCTAAATCCATTCTCCCAATCTCATCCACTAACCACTTTAAGCCATCACTTAAAGCTCATCTAAAAAACAAGTGGCTAAGTTCCTGTACTAACTCCTCATGAATGCTCTGATACATCACAGTATACCCCAACCATATCCAACTTCTTCCCCAGTGTTTAATCCTTTATTCCTACTGACCTGTCTTAACCTTATATCTTGACATAAGTCATACTTTACAAATAGTACGAACTATGTTCAAAGCCTAGGTTTTGTGGTCAAGATGTAACAAATTTGTATTTTCTTGTATATATTACATTTGCTTACTTTATACTTTATTCATTATTGTAATGTGTGCATTAAAATTTACTGTTACTCATGGATCTTTTCTCCCTGGGCCTCTGCTGAAAAAGGACCTGTGTCCAGTTGCACTTTCCTGGTAAACAAATGTTAAATAAATAAATAAATAATTAATCCTACGATATTCTTGCTACAGGGACCTTTTCGCATCTAACTGGGACACACTATCTTCGTAAATACTCTACCAGTTCCAAGTGATGATGCTGATGCATGTGTTATAGAATATGTGATTCCTTGTGGATGCAGAGGAGTGAACTACCACCACTATGATGTCCTTATTACTTATTTATGTATTTATTTATTAGCATTTGTTTACTGGAAGTATCTGACTAGGAAGGAACAATGCTTTACAGTGGAGACCTAGAGGGTGCAAATCTCTAAAGAGACTGCAAATATAAGATAAATCCAAACTTAATGACATTGCATGTACAGCTACAATGATCTTATATGTATAGAAATTGTATAGGCTCAAGGCATTAAGTATTTACAAATAATAAACATAAGCAAAACATAATCATATTAAAATTTTAGTGAGGAACAGAAAAGTTAAGAGTTGTTCAACTGGAGGGAGATTATGAATAAAAGCTGAATTTATTAGTAGGGGATATTACATGTAGGCAGCAATGTTTGTGACTGTATAGTATAGTATAGTAGAGTATAGTATAGTATAGTATAGTATAGTATAGTAGGGAGGTTTTGGAAGGTAAAGTATAGAACCGCAGAGAGGAAGTGGAAGACTTTGAAGTGATTACATATTGTGCTCACATGAAAAAATAGTAGAGGAATAGATAGTATTAATACTGTGTGTTATGTGTGTGACACTGTAAGGATTTTTTTTTTACATTAAGCAAGAGAGTTACGACAGAGAAACTGAATAGTGATAGCTTAATAAGTAAAGGTAGCCAAGCACAGAGATATTAGAGATGGTGTAGGAATGTTTACTATATTTACAGGTAGTTTAGTCGAATTATATATATAGTCAAAAACTGTGGAAATTTCAGTGACATAGCCCATTCCTCCTGGGTCCAGGGGGATATTGCCTGTACTCACATTTCCATTAACGAACACCTGTTCCATCAAAATCTGGAAGGGTTTTCACTCCATCAACTACCTGGTCATATGCAATGCACAGATTATTGTATACAGTATGTCTGTGCACCATCCCAGCAGTTCCTGTGATTCACATAGGTGGCACATATGTGATCTATACAAGAATTTCTTTGGGGTAGGTGGACTTTCTACAGGATGATTTACTGGTAAGGTATATGCATTGTCAATCCTAGAGGCTATAAAGGTGTGGTCACATAAATACACATAGCAGGCCACTCCAAATGGTGCTTGTTGTTATATGTTAGAGGTGATGCTGCATATGCCTTGCAGTCATGGTTGATTACTACCATCTGCAGCCCCAAGACTCAGGCCGAGATGAATGAAGCACCACACTGGCGTAAGCACAAACCATCACTGAATGTATGTTCTAAGTGCTGAATTCTCAATTCTGCTGCCTGGATAATCTGGCAGTGCACTTTAATATGTTCTACAGATGAGCAGCAAGGTATATGTGGCATGTTCCATGCTATACAACATGCTGCTGTAAAAAACAGTTACAGCAAGTAGAGAGCCTAGCACTAGCTGACATATCTGTGTCATCAGTGAAAAAGCAGCTGGATGAGGAGTCAGAGGAGGATGAGACTGCAGAAGGCCCCCTTGTAAGGCAAAGGTGAGTGCAATATCTTGTGGAACTTACTGAAAGGTAGTGTCTCATCCACAACTATGGGCCATGTCAAGACCAACAGAGAACAAACATGATGCATGCATTTACATACGCAGACTACTGGCCAGTCAGGCCTTACCATGTGAACATTAGCCAGATGGGGACAGGCAGGGCACAGATAGTATAATTTGAACAAGTGGGGCCCAGTGGCATGGTACTTTTTGCTAGAGTAGGAGACATCCTAGGTGATGCCTGCAGTAAAGCTGCACATAATTAGCGGATTGTGAGGTATTAGGGATTATGTCCTCAGGTGGTGTTGTAGAATTTCTGGAGTTGGAATGATGGTGGGGGGGTACTATGGGTCCCTGTAATGTATCAGGTCTGGGGGCATGTAGTCCACAGAAGGGTGTAGCACCTTAGATGCATATAATGGAATGCATCCATGACCTTTTCTGTGTGGTACTGGCAGGTGGATGACTGCCACTATGTCTTCTTCAACCAGGGGCACATGTTTATTGTCTACTGGGGAGTGGTCAGTTGTTGACATGTGTTACCCTGAGTAGGACAGCTTGTTGGGTGTGCCCTCATTGGAGATGGATGAACATCATCCATCTCTGTGTAGCCATCCATGGCCAGGGTAAAGTTAAATGAGTGTTGTCCACATCCATGAGTCCATCCATGTGCAGTGTTGGAAGCTACGGTGGAGCCAAATGAGGGTTATTTATGTCCATGTGACTGTCCATGACTGAGGTGGAGCCACAATGGAGGCAACCATCTATAAAAAGCCATCCTGCACTCCTGCAGTATGTAACTGTTCCCTTTCTAAATTATGCCTACCATTCTCAAGCAGCCTCAAGGACACACTTATACCTGTCTTGAGAGCTACCACTGCACACATTCCCTGTAATGGCTGGTAGTATTCACAGAGGCCATGGGCATCTCCTTGTAGGCAACAAATCACTCAGTAGTAGTTGAAACAAATCTTTGTGTTACAATGCCATGGGGGTTAATAGACAGGTTTAATTCTGATAACTTCTCATGCTAATAATTTTTGGGTTTCGTTCTGTGAGATATCACCTTTCCCAGGTGCCATAAATTGTATCAATGTTGCTGTCAAAACCCCACCTGGTATAGATGGTCAGAGATGCATAAAAAGGAAAGATTTCCACTCCAGTAAAGTGCAATGTGATTTTTAAAGACCAGAGCATTACTTATTAGTCTGTCTGCACTAAGATAGTGCCTACAATTCACAAATATGGCACACATCCAACCTGTACCGGTGGTTCATGCAGAAAGATTTCCCCAAGGGTGACCTAATAAGTAGGTGCACACACATACCAGACAGATAGGCCTATACATTCAGGTACCATGCACAGTGGGGGCAGGACATATATAACAAATTATTTATTTAGTGCTGCAAACAGTGCCAAATATATCCTTCAACCCTATTGAGGACTACAGTGCGTAACTGTGAAACCATGTAGTAGATATCCTATAATACAGCCAATGCAGAAACCTGAAACATAGTGACATTTGTACTTGGGCTACTGAAATAACACCTCTGATGTTTAAACACCACAAGGGAAGCACTGTAATAAAGTATGGACATATGCAGCACAATATATGGCATGTGTGTTGTGTTCCACAACATGATATTGCATAATCAAACAGAGGAATAGGTGAACATCTTGGTAGGATCTGTCATACAAGTTGCAACAGATGCAGAGGGTTGGGAATGTCAGGAAAGAAACAGATAGAAGCAGATCCACAGCAAGGCAAATAACTGCAGCTACAGAGATCACAGACCTCTACAAGGGCAATCTTAATATACTGCAGCACAGGTAATGTGGCTCCTGGTCCACAACTGTTGACAATGACACAAACAAAGCAGAATAAAATTATACATGCAGATTATGCAGAACAGTGCTTGAACTGATCACACTATGTATCAGGCAGCATTATATCCACATAGGTTTGAAGGTAAATAGGGCACAGTCATTATCACTTGCACAGCTGGAAGAGATAAAATGGCATGTGGCTGTAACACTATAATGAGGCTAAGGGTCATGTGCGGAGAATTATATTACTTTCCATGTGCATGTCTATTTAGATACTATTATAATACTTTAGCAATTCTGTCAGGTTTACAATGACCAATGTTAGCTATTGGTCATGTTTCTATCTGCAGTTATGTACGTCTGCATGTTACTGTGAATGTCTGCACTGTCGTTTTGGCACTGGTTGTTCCTAAAAAGGGGCTTTTGGACAAGTGCGCTTACTCAATTAACAAATGCAAAAAAAAAAAAATTCCTTCAGTAGGCTATGAGGAGCCAGGGGTCATATCTTCCAGTGCTGGACTTAGAGTATCGCTAGTGTTAACTGTGCTGGCTTGGAGCATCACTAGTAGTCACTGTGCTGGTTTTTGGTGTCATGGTTGTTTTTACATTCCATGACAGAAAAGAGTAGAACAATACATCCACACACACTATGATGAGGAATCCCAAATGCTGAGCAAAGGAGTAATGTCTTCCACAATGTAGATAATGTCCACAATCAATGGTGTCAGGACATGCACCCACAAGAAATTCTAATGTCATTCCACCAGTGATGTGTGTAATGTGACACAAGACATATGCCTGTTTCTAACCAAGTCACATTTAGAGCATTTCATGGTTACCAGTGACTTGACACCCATATTATTTACTTGTCAATATACTTCAGGGTCACTATGTAGTTGATGCATGCCCTCCCCCAAACCAAGGAGCACATTCAACATCTCCACAATGCTGTGCACAGTTGCTGACTCTGCCAGATCACTCTCCCTCACATCAGCTGACTGATTAAAACTATCTCACTCATATTAGGTACAGTCTGGAGTCTAGGAGTTGCCAGACAATCTGTGTCTGTCTCCTATAGTGCACATGCCCACATGACAAATGAGTGTGCATGTTGAATTCTGTGTGGTTTGGGGATAGAGGTAGAACATGGACTTCATGTGGGACTCTTGGGTACAGGATATCTGTCATGCTCTGGTGAGCTCATGTGCTATTGAGATCAAGTGCCTTTGCAGAGGCAGATGTGAGTGACACTACCCTCTTCAATGCTGCAGACAGTGCTTCTGTGTCCACTTCCATGTTGTGATCAACAGCCATAAATGGCCTGATGTCAACACTATGTTTCTTGGCTCCACCAGCAAAACCAGAGACAGTGCAAAATACATAACACCACTAATAGACCAAGTGCATATGCTTACATATACCCCCTGGGGCAGATAGTGTTAGACATGGAGGCAGTGCTGTAATAACAATGGAAGATATACCTTTTTATGCTGACATGCATAGCAAGGTGCCTGAAAGGGCACAATGCATGTGGGCCTTGGTCAATCCCTTTATTCAGTCATGCAGTGATGTGTGCTATGGTCTATTTCAATGGACATTTGTAACCTGGTGCTTCTCTTGTTTGCGTATGCACAGTTGATGTTAGGTGCCACATCCAAGCTATTCCCCTGGCCAGTGAATGGCACCAAAAACCGTCTCACCCTTTTTTCATCCATTTTTGTAATGGTGGTCCAGCCCTTGAAATAAACCCATCTGCCATGATTTTCCATGCCTTTTCATTCACATGGAATATCATATCAGTAACCCAAAGGTGAATATATTGCAAAGCTTTATTTTGACTGTCCACAACATTCACACATGAGATGTAAATATGTTCTTGCACATATCTCGTATTGTGATTTATTTTTCTTATTACTTTCTCATTAGGTATCAGAGCAGTCTCTGGAGCTATTATCTTCTCTGATAAATGAACACCGAATTCAATGTAATATATAGGAATAACCTTTAGTTTTATTGCAGATCATAACCTAGTCTTCTAAATTTTCTCCCTCTCTCTCTATCTCTCTCTCTCTCTCTCTCACACACACACACACACACACACACACACACACACACACACACACACACACACACACGAGGTGTCATTGTCATTCTAGACATTCGAGCTACACTCTTTCTCTCCACACCGGGATTTTTCAAATGTCTTTTTTAGTCAATAAGAAAAAAATATGTGCCTTCTGAGGGTGGCCTAATGGTTAAAGTGTTTGCCTTACAAACACAAGGTGCAAGGTTTGAGTCTCACAAGAGATAACTGGCTAGGCTTAAAATGGCTCACAAGGGCAGTTAGTTTAGTACTAATCTATGAACTATAGTGTGAAATGGATGTTTAAGCACTGTATCTGACATCAGTAATTTAACTCCTGATGTGAATGGCTTGTCCTAGCCCTAAAGCTCAAGTAATTGCAAAACCTGTATGGGTACACTAAAAGCTATTACATCACATCTGTGTTTCAGAGTCCTTGTGTGTTCTATTGCTTCAAGTTATTCTTATAAAAAGTTTATGACAATACCTGTCAATAATTGCACTGTCTTGTTGTTTTGCACAGTCCAATAATGTCTTCTACATACATGAGAATTTCAAAACAGTATTTCAAATAGAATTTATGGATAATGTAGTATGTCATACTATGGCATTGAACACCTCTAAATGTATTCATTTTGTGTCTATCTTCAGTTTGCCTCTGTAATTTCATTATAAAACTTTTAGAGAGTAACAACAGGATAACTTGCCACAAAAACACGTAAGAGTTCCTTTCTATCCTTAGGAGTTTCAGTGCAGCCTTACACTGAATTTTACCCAAACATATTAGCTGCTCAAACATTTAGCATAGTAACTATGGTATGTAGAAATTAGAAAAAAATGTTTTAGTAAAATATGTACAATTTTTAACTCTAGTGTAATAATAATTCAGTGAAGAAGATTCCAGATGCTCAGCATACTGATCAGGAGTTCAACAGAGCACCTTCAAAGAAAGAGTATAATATGAAATGTCATGTGGCAGTAAAGACATATGTACTAAAGCACTGGTTACCTGTCTGTGAAAGGTTATATTTTACTTTCAGATTTTGTTATGAAGATTTAAGGTAGTAATGAGTACTGTATTGAGCTACAAATTGCACCAGAGAATCATATTCTACCCTAATACATTTCAGTGCAGGTCAGTGTTAAATTTGAGACAAGCACCTTAGCTGAATGAAACCATGGTATTGCAGCTGTGAAATTTCCCTGTGAAATATATCTGCCTATTTATCTATATCTACATCTACATATATATATATATATATATATATATATATATATATATATATATATATATATATATATATATCTCAATATTCATTAAAGATAAATACACCTCCAGATTGGTTAAGCAGCATGATTCTCTGGAGATACTTTAGGTGCAATTAACTGTTGGTAGGACACCTATTCAAGTCATTGCCAGCTACAGGACCTCCTCCATGAATCAAGACACCCACTCTTCCTATTTGGATCTACTTGAGTCTATCAAGATACATCCAAACACCATGGTTTTGGGTGACTTTAAATACCTACCCATTGACTGGATATATTACTCGTGCTCAAACTCACTTGCCCAAAGGTTCCTTGACTTCATTAACTACAATACCCTGGACCAGCTGGTTGACACTCCCACGAGGGGTGCAAACATCCTGGATCTGGTGCTTACAAATATGGAAACCACTGCAGTACCCCCACTGTGAGGTCTTCCCTGGTGATATCTGTCCACAAAGCAGTTTCTTTTGAAGTAACTATCACACCTGACCTCACCCCCAGCAGCAACTAAACTAAAAAAACCTCTCAAAAGAACATTATAACCTCTTACAGGATGGTATAAATAGCTTCACTGCACCTCCCCCATCAGATGGAACTGGCAACTATGCCAAGTTCTATACCAATGCTTTATGCAAACAACTGTATAACTGCACTGACTCAGCCATACCTGATAGGACCAAAACAAGCTCCTCAATGAAAAGCAAACCTGCCTAATGGACAACTTCCATTAACAGGCATTACAATCAGAGGAAGAAATTGCTATCTAAGTGTAAGAGGGATAGAGCCCGAAACTGGAAACACTCCCTCCTCAACTTAAACAAGTAAATAAGACTTCTTGTGAAGTCTTCCAAAACAAACTATGAATCCAAATTAGCTTTCTCAACTAAAGACAACCATAAGGGATTCTTTAGTTACATCCATCCTTATCCTAAAAGGAAAGGCCAGATTTGTTCTGAACTGGTAGTTAATGATAGCACATATATTGAGCCAGTGGACATAGCTAACCTGTGAAAACTTCACTCCCCTGTCCTCACCACACATACCCCATGACATCCTACCACCTGTCTCCTACCTTGTATCTCTAAAGAGCAGGTCGTAAATGCCCTCTCTAAGGCCAAAAATACAGTATCTATGAGACCTGATAACATCCCAGGCTGTATCCTACATGGACTCCAACAATAATTAGCAACACCATTGGGTACTCTTTTCAATCATAGTCTAAGCACCAGCTTCATCCCAGCTGAACGGAAAATGTCCACAGTTATTCCCTTGCACAAAAGTGGTGCTTCCACTGACCCCGGGAACTATAGACCTATTAGTCCAACTAGCCTAATCTGCAAGGCCATGGAGCAAATCAACATGGACCTTATCAACAAAGGTACAGGTTATCTCCAAACACTTGATCCTACACAGTTTGGATTTGTCAAAACGAGAGCATGCCTGTTAAACCTGGTGGACTTCTTCGAGATAGTCACCAAGACATTGGATGAGGGGAAATCTGTGCATAGAGCCTACCTAGATGTAGCCAAGGCATTTAACACTATCCCCCACTAACTCATCATCGACAAAATCACCCAGCTAGGTATCGACCCTTATATCATTAGGTGGATCACTAACTGGCTCCATGATAGAACCCATATAGTCAAAATAGGGGAATCCACCTCCAACAGCAGACCTATAACCAGTGGAGTTCCACAGGGATCAGTCCTGTGATCTCTACTGTTTGGAATCTATTTTCTTCCGAAGTACAAGCAAAAACTAAAGGTCTGTGGCTGACAAACTTTGCTGATGACTGCAAAATGGGAGTGGCCATAGAATCTCCAAATAATGTCAACATCCTGCAAGAGGGTCTTACAAAACCAAATGATTGGTGCGAAAGTCATGGCCTTAAACTCAATGCAAAAAAATGTATTATCATCCCTTTCATTAAGGACAATATTCCTGCTAACTACTACATCAATAGCAACACCTTAAGTACACAGTCAGTGGTTTGAGACCTGGGCACACAGGTTGACAGCAACCTTACCTTTGACCACCATGTCTCCACGGTGGTAAGAAGGGCATCCTATATTGCTCATCTCATACGTAGGGGCATTGCCTCCAGAAAATAAAGAAGGTATAACCTCCCTGTACTCTTCCCTCATCAGGCCAATAATTGAGTACAGTGTCCCTTTTGGTATGTACCTTTCCAAGCACCTGCAGTGACTGGAGAGAGGTCCCTCTCAAGGAAAATTCAAGGTCTTCAGCATCTATCCTATGTGGATCATCTGAAATCACTGTCACTTTATTCTGTTTCCTACAGACTACTCAGAAGCATTCTCTGCCTTGCATACAATGCAGTTTTTGACCCTGCTTTATTGGAAATGCTGCATCTCCGTAAGTCAAATGGTACACGGGTTACTCACTTTAAAGACCTTAACCTGGTATGTGACATTAATAGAACCTGCTGGAGGGACATATTTGTCTCCCAGAGGTTACCACACCTTTGGAAAAGGCTCTCATTTCATGTCAAACAAAGCACCTCATTGGCCCTCTTCAAATGCAGTTTGGACGATTGGATGGGTAACAGAAATTCACCCTAGGGGTTCCAACTGTGTCCCCTCTTGGACAGGGGCAATAGGGGCTGATTGTGGGAATAAGGGCAGAACTCGTAAGGGCACAAGGGCCATTAGCCTAGTAGCTTCCTATGATCCTATGATGTGTCTGCGTGTGTTTGTGTGTGTGTGTGTGTGTGTGTGTGTGTGTGTGTGTGTGTGTGTGTGTGTGTGTGTGTGTGTGTGTGTGTGTGTGTGGGTGTGTGTGTGTGTGATATTAACTTTTAAAATAATGTGAACTTAGATCACATATATACTAGACATTAGTTTTACTGGTCCTTTTGTGCAGAGACCCAGTAGCCCCCAAGTGAAAAACAAGTTTAATAATAATAATAATAATAATAATAATAATAATAATAATACCTATTTGTAGTGCTTGGAGTGCAATTATTACCCTCAACAAAATGGTTAAATTATATCCTGGTTCAAGCGCTGTTATAGTGTGAGACCCAGTCATAACAATGTTTAGAGGAGTGTTTAACAAATGTTAAGCATCCCTTATGTGTTGTTAAGTTTGGGTCTGCTCTAAAAGCAGGTAGTGGCTCACCAGTAAATACCAGTAGTAGGGCATGAAATTGCTTTACATATGGGGACAGTCGAGACAGACAGACATCCATTTTTGTTTTGAGAAGGAAGGATGGAGAAGGATGTAAGTCAAGAGTTGCTAAGAGTCTGAGTTCTGCAAGCAGGAGCACATGAACAAACATAAAACATAGACAAAAAAAACTGAAAGGGGAAGTCCTGGCATAATTTGGGTGGATGAGACATTCTAATTATAGACAATCAGACAAAGGGAGAACAGTGGTGATAGACATACACCACAAACAAGGGTAAGTGGTGACACACAGGAAAGGGGAACACTAGGATGGAGAATAGGTTGGGCATCTTCTGAATCAGACTGTCAGTGACCAGTGAGAGGTCAGTCAACATCCTGACCACCCTACAAACTGGACTCTGCTTGAGGCATGGACAGTGTGGACAAGCAGTAATGCAACTCTGATAGCTATAATAGGATCCTATCCAGGCAGCCAAGCTCCCAACTGCTGGTCAATCAGCTACCCCACCTCTTCCACTAGTTGAATGCAGGTAATTGACTGCTCTGGCAGTGCTACCAGAGGGAACAATGAAGTTTTCTTCCAGTCACTGACCACCAGAGAGCAAGAAGACTCCAACTGGCACCAGTTGTATCAAATGGATAGGTGGGTCTGGAACCAGATGAAGTCGGTACAGGAGAATATTGAGACCAGTAAGGGGCATATAGAAAATGCCATTATAAACAGAAAGAAAAAATAAAGCAACAAATAAATAAATCAAGATAAAACAAAGGATATCAACAAAGGGATGGAGGTGGAAATAAAAAAAAACAGGTATCACACATACGTGTGACATACATTACCTGTAAAACCAAACAGCTATATAATACTCAAACAATAATTGTTATACTATAGAAAATTGCAAGCTACGGCCTATATTAATAATGCTACAGCCTACTGCTATGATTTGCAGGCAAGACAGCAGTGAAACAACTAGCATTCCATGTTACAAGTCTGCAAATGTGCTGAGGGACATGTGAACAATAAAGAGTTGGGGTGTTATTTGTAGCAATAAGTAGGTAGATATAGATCTTTAGAGGATGTATTGATAGCAGATAGAAAGTCACTGAACTGCTGTACAACCTGCTACTGTTATTGATAACAGTGTGATGAAATACAGACTGTCTTGAGGACATTGGAGGTAAAAGTGTTTGGAATGGTAATATTATATAGTTATTATCAAACATGTTAAAAAAAGAGATGGTTAAAGATCATCACATCTGCATCCAAAGATTGTGTATAAATGAAATTTTACCTCAGTTATATGTATGGTAGAAAAGAGAACAATATGAGACTGTTGCTGAACTGAGGTGGACTGGGCAAAGGAGGAATATACAAAGCTAATTTTTAGAAAGGGAGGTCTGGGTTGGGAGTAGGCATAATGGTTAAGGTGTTTACTTCACAGACACTAGGTATAGGTATTATTCTCACTTTTGAAAGGGAAACTTGTTAGGCTTAAAATGACCCACAGTGGCAGCTAGCCTAGTATTTACTTATGAACCTAAGAATGTATTGTATGAAATACTAGAACCTATTGTATGCCTCTATCAGACAACTGTTGCTAATAGACCTAGCTCACTGCGCAACTATAACAGGCTAGAAAGTCCCTGCGTGTGTGTGTGTGTGTGTGTGTGTGTGTGTGTGTGTGTGTGTGTGTGTGTGTGTGTGTGTGTGTGTGTGTGTGTGTGTGTGTGTGTGTGCATCTGTGTGTGTGTGTGTGTGTGTGTGTGTGTGTGTGTATGTGTGTGTGCGTGTGTGTGTGTGTGTGTGTATGCGTGTGTGTGTGTATGTGCGTGTGTGTGCGTGTGTGTGCGTGTGTTTGTGTGTGTGTGTGTGTGCATGCGTGCATGTGTGTGTGTATGTGTGTGTGTGTGTGTGTGTGTGTGTGTGTGTGTGTGTGTGTGTGCGTGTGTGTATGTGTTAAGACCATCTCTATCAGTGTGATGCCTCATACTTCTGTCGTAACACATGTGACTTCAGTAAAACGTTATATATGTTATAGTATGTAGTATGAAAAGTTTCATTGCATTAGCACTTTGTACGTTCATGGACATCATATCTCTGTAATGTAGCCATCGTTAAAAAGCACTTGCAGTACATAACAGGCACTCCTGAAGATAGACAGCAGCACACTTTGGCACTATGCAGACATATACTAGTAGTTACATACTGAATGTACCCAGAATTATTGTACGGAAAAAGTCAGACACATTCCTTAACCTGGATGGAAAATCTCTCCATCCTCCTCCAGAAGCAGAAGGCTGTTGTACATAATAACCTTCTGAGCTAGAAAAAGAGGAACATAATGAAGTTATCAAATACATGCCCAAAACATTATATAGATAAAATATTTAAAAAAAAATAATGTGCAGTCAAGCAGTAAAATAACTTACAATACATCTGAGGTACCCTTGTTCTGAACTTGTCTTCCCACATGCTCAGAAGGTAAGTATAGCTTCTCCTCGATCACTATAGTGGTACTTGCACTGCATACCAGACTGTAGTATCTTAGTGGTATCAGACAATGGTCTGAGAAAACTGTTCCAGGTATCTAATTTATATTGGAGACCCTCGTAACAGTCTCCAGTCAGGCACTCCCAGTGGTGTCTATGCAGCAAATACAAAAATATTTTATTTTCATTGATGCACCACAGGAAAGCCCTCTACACTGAGTGTCTTTGGAAACCATGACCATTCACATGCTTGATTCCAGAGAATTATGGTAGTCTTCTCAGGGTCACACTTGTTGATTTTTTTTTGCTTCGTGACTCACAAACTAGGTTAGCTTATTAGCATATCCAGTCACATGGCCACCATGGCATAGTGTACAAATTGTTGACATGGCATAATGGTTTTCAGGTGTAATCACTGGCATAGAAGGTGTGTTGTAGGCAGTGATGGGAGTAATCTATTACAATAAGTAATGTATTACTGTAATATATTACAGTTTCTAGTAACTAGCAATATAACTAGTTACTTTTTCAAAATAGTAACTAGTTTGTTTGTTTGTGTCTTTCGACTTTTCCCGGTTAGGGGTCGCCACAGTGGAACTCTGGTCCGCTAATGAATGTTTTTTTAGTAACTAGTAACTTAAATGTGAGTTACTTTTGAGTTACTTTTGCTTAAACCAGTGGTTCTCAGTGTGGGTGATATAGCCTCCTAAAGAGGTATGTAAAACTTCCAGGGTCCTTATATAGTATGAATAGTGATCAGATGTTAGGAGGTAATATACACTTTGAAGTGGCAATTTGGATAAAAAATTACAACATAAAGTTGGCACAACTTATAGCGCATAGCATTCATAATAGATCATTAGAATTAGTCTGGAGCAAAACTTACTACATTTTTTTAGCACTGCAAGGAGGAGAAAACTAATGATGACCAGACTTCAGCCCTGCCCTGGTACTGTGGGACTCCCACCCACTAAAACATCCCCTAACACTGGACAATTCTAGCCTGACAGAGATCATATCCTTACCTTGGAGTATAATAAATGCCAATGGTTCTTCATACCACCATTAGTCGGAATCAATCTCATCACTCATCAGTTGAGCATCCAATGCCCCAACCCACTGCACCAAGCAAGACACTTCAAGTGGATCTATGATCAACCAACTTTTGTCCTGACACTATTTTGTTATGTTCTATTTAAAATTCTTTTCAGGTTTTGATTTTTAGTTGCTGAAAATAGACAAAATGTGACAGGTTTTTATAAGTCTTGTGCTGTTGGCTGGTTTCATTTAATTATTATCTGTGGCTCTCTAGCTATAAAGACTAGTCTTCTTCTTCTCCTTTCGGCTGTGCCCGTTAGGGATCACCATGGTGGATCATCAGTCTGCAGAACAATTGGCAGTGGAGTTTTACATTGTTGAGTTGCCAGCCCAGTAGGCACACGCATGCACACACTCACACCTAAGACCAATTTAGAATGTCTAATCCACCTGCAGCATTTCTTGGGAATGTGGGAGGAAACCGGAATACCCTGAGGAAATCCACTCAAACACAGGCAGTGTAGATCACAGTGTGTGTGTTGCACTTTTAAAGCCACTGTAGTTCATGGGTACATGCAGAGAAAGTACTGAGCACGTGCAAGCAGAGTGTCATTTTGTGTAAGTCGCTGTAGTGAAAGCATGTATGTGTATAGCAATCAGTCAGTTAACTAGTTCACTTAAGTTTTATGTTCCAGTCATCCATCCTGATGTGTTTGTGTGTAATACATATCTTAAATGAGCACCCAAGCCTCGTCACCTTATTTGAATACACAAGACGAGTGACATGTTCTTAGAATGGGATCCGAAGTCAAAACTTCTTAAAACCATGGGGCGCACAGTCAGAAATGGAGGAATATACAAGAGTGGCTGTAACGACTGTAAACAATTCGTAAACAGGTCAGAAAATATTTCCAGGTTCTTAAACTCATTTAAATGATTTTCCCTCAATGAATATAAAGCAAAGCATTTCAAACAAATTACTGAATAAACAAAATGTTCAAAATTGCGCCATGTGACATACTGAAAAAAGTACTTGAAATAATTACGAAAACATTTGAAACAACATCAGAATCATATAAAATGTTCAAAAAAGAGAAAACTGTATTTTTTTCACAATGTACTACTTTTTCACATTAACTAAAGCTATTCAAAGTATCTAAAGTGTGCAAAGTGATGGCAGTGTGTGCAGCATTGCAGTACAGTTTTTTCAAAGAGTACAGTTATTTCTAAGAGTCTGTTGAAAAGCTGAATATAATTACAAGTACTTGGTGTGTGTTTAACACTTATTTAGCATGGCAGAGGGATTTCACAGACGTGATCCACTTGTGTTTGATAATAATATTGCTGAAAACTGGAGACTGAGCAAGAATATGTTATTTTCATAAAGGCTGCTTTTTCTGATAACGACGCACATACTAAAGCATTTATTCTGCTCAATTTAGCTAGTTCAGAAGCCATTGAGAGAGAACATTCATTTGTGTATGCACCTGCTGTTTATGCAGAGAAGGGGAAGGCTGCCATATTATGATACAGGCTGAAATGCGGGAAGACTCTGAGTGCTTAAAACATAAATTTAGAAAAATGTGCAACCCTCAAACGAATAGTATAGTAGAAAAGCACTATTTTACACAAGAGATCAAAAGCCTGGTGAAACTTTTGCAGTATATATAACTGACTTGAGAAACAAGTCAACAACGTAAAATCTGATGATGTGAGAGATGAGCTGATAAAAAACAAGCTTGTGTGTGGTGTTAATAATGATGCAGTGAGAAAGATTTTGCTTTGAGACAGTGATTTAACTTTAAGCAAAACCACAGAGATTTGGCAGATATATGATCTTATAGAAAAGTACACAAATCTGCTTACAAATGAGAAGAACATGTTTGCAGCTTCTTCCAGCATGAATGTTGATAGTATGCAGCACACTACGGCTGTCATTTGGACCCATCAGAATCATAGTTTCTTTGGTGTCACCACCCACTAGATTGACTGTGACACACTTCAAAGAAAGTCAGCTGCTTTGCCATGCTGCAGATTACAGGGAAGGCATACATATGATTTCATAGCATCAACTCTTGAGAGCATTCCCATCAAGTGCAAGATCGATCAGAAGGTGTGTGCAACAATTACTAACAATGGCAGCAGTTTTGTAAAGGCTGTCACTGTCTTCTCAGAATGTGAGAGATCTGAGACTACAAGCATTCTGTCCCAAGATGAGGATGATGATGGTGAAGTGATTTACAACAGCGTGACAGCCGTGCTGAGTCAGTCAAGGCAAAGCAAGAACACCTATTCTCTGCCTCCCCATCTGAGATCTGCAGTACACACATTGAATCTAGTTGTCATGCAAGATGCCGAATCTGCTTGTAACGATGCACAGTACAAAAAGATCATATGAAGCACTATGGCCAAATGCTATGCTGCTTGGCACAAGGCTAATCACTGCACCCAAGCTGCTGAGGTGGCTTGAAATAAGTGTGATCTGGCATTGATTATTCCCAATGCAACACAATGGAATCCCACTTTCTACGTGATGGAGAGAATTCACCGCATTGCAACTCAGGGTGAAGCCTTGCTGAATGAGATACATGAATAGAATGGAATTGTCATCTTCAGGCCTGCAGAAATTACCTTTGTTGCTGAGTTTGTGCAAGCAATGCAGCCCCTGGCAATGGCTCTGAACATCCTGCAGTCAGAGCTGAAAAGCTTCATGTGAATCCTGATCCCCACCATTACTAGTCTGAAAAACAGGTTGTCTGAAATCAGGCAGTCTGTGAAGCTTGTTGTGCCACTAGTCGATGCTCTTCTTAAAGGCATTGAGGCTTGGTTTAATCATCTTCTGGAGCGTGAAGAGCTCATTCTGGCTAGCATAGTGCATCCACAGTTCCATTTGCGATGGATGGACACTGAAGAGCAGAAACTCATAGGCAAGGCTCTGCTCCTTGATGCCATGCAGAAACTGGATGAAGCTGCACATGAGTCATCTGAAGCTTCTGCATTAACTGCCGAAGTCAGCTTCTTCAGCTTCAGAGTCGATGCCAGCCAATGTCAGCATATCCTTTCAGCTAGACATGTATCTGGCTGACCCTTCCAGAGAAATATTTTCTCTCATCAATTACCCTATAGTCAAGAAGATGTTTCTGAACACTAATACAGCTCTGCCATCTAGAGCATCTGTTGAACACCTGTTCAGTCTTGGTGGGCAAGTGCTGACTGCAACAAAAAATAGACTCACTGATGAACACTTTGAAAAGTTGCTCCTTTGAGCCAACAGAAATGTGTAGTCATTGTGAATAGTTATATAAAGTGATATTTTGGTTGACATTGTTGTGTTAACAGTCTTGTTAGACTTATATTTTATTTTCTGTAAGCATTTTTGTGTCCTCAGCATTTGTTTTAGCAGATTAGCCTAATGTACATTGTTGAAAATTTGATGGGTTGTAATTTGTTATGGGTCTTGTGTTGCTGGCTGTGCATACTTTGGTTTAAGTATTACATTGTGACTCTCTGACTATAAAGACTAGCCTGTGGGACTTTGCAAACTGTAAAATACTGTTCATCATTATTGTAACACTGTGTATACAACTTTAATACACTCGTATTCATGTGCAGTAAGCATGTATTCCTCACACACAAATACTACGTGAGTAAATCTGAACATGAGAATTGATAAACTATTCTTATGTAAAAGTAACTCAACAGTAACTAGTTACTTTAGTTAGTAACTAGTAATAGTAATATATTACTTTTTTAGAAAAGTAATAAGTAATAGTAACATATTACTTTCACTTAAAAGTAACTAGTAATAGTAGCTTATTACTCTTATAAGTAACTAGCACAACACTGGTTGTAGGTGCTTGTTACCTAACTGTGATAGCAGTTTTCTTTTTAACACCTCCACAGACATATACTATTTCTCTTCACATCCCTGGAGAGGTCATGCATGCTCAGTGCACTTAGCAGGTATTCATGAAAGTGCACATAGCTAGGAAAGCCTCTTATCATGGCTTAGCTCATAGCCACAATGAGTAAAAACAGTTATTCTGGAACATTCACTTGTTAGTGAACAATTAGCATAAGTGCCACTCTAGATGCTTCAGATTTACTCATAGCCTCATACATTCATAGGTACTCACTAGGTTACTGGTTTGTGAGGATCTTTAGAAGGCTAGCCATTCATTTTCATGAAGTTTTTATCCCTTATAGTTTAAGTATAAATAACCCTTAAGACAAGCAGAACATTTCCATCCTGCCCTATCCATGAGGGGCAAGGGTGCTGAACCAGGGGTGAATTTGTGGTTACCCATCCATTCAACTTGATTACATTTGAATAGTGTGAGAGAAGTATTTTGTTTTACATTGAGAGGAAGAAAATTCCAAAGTTGCATTCTCTGTGATACTAGCTATACCACCATCATTTTCTATTTATGTTTCAAAAGAGATCTGTTGAGTGGGTATTTATGCTCTCATTGGACTTGCAAATGTGCAGTAGGACTGACAAGATAGCATCTGCTGAAGCTCTGTATGTGAGGCAGAGATTAATACTCTGTAGCCTGTATTACACCAAGGAAAGAGATGAGGCTTTGAGACAATCTAGATAGTATTTATAATTTACTCCTTTGATTTTCTTCCTCTTCCTACATAAGAAAGTGTTGTGAGCATTCAAGTTATATCACATGTTTGGACAGCTAGATAAATAGATAGATAGATAGATAGATAGATAGATAGATAGATAGATAGATAGATAGATAGATAGATAGAGTTAGCTGGTTGCAGGATGGTACTTGTACTGGCAATGCTAAAGCTGCCCCTAAATATATATACAGTGAGTGTATGTGCATGCACGTGCATGTGTGTGTGTGTGTGTGTGTGTGTGTGTGTGTGTGTGTGTGTGTGTGTGTGTGTGTGTGTGTGTGTGTGTGTGTGTGTGAGTGTGTGTGTGTATATGAAATACATGCTAAGATGGATTGCAAAATTAAACTGAAATTAATTTGAATAACTGATAACACCAATGAAAACACAATAGGAGCACAACTAAACGCTGCATAGATGTGAGTGAATCAAGGAGAAAAACTTTCATACAAATCTCACTGACTGCAGTGCACAAGATCACACAAAGCGCATTTACCTGATTGCAGGTGATCCATGTTAGATGCATGCAGCAGAATCAAAACTTGATTAAACTAGATATGTGTACAGCAGCCCAATATAAAGAAGTATCAACTTACTTACACTGTTATATATTTCAGTTATCCTTATTGCCCTATAGTAGAGCCAAAATAGATCCCCCAAAAAATAACAGCAGAAATGATATGGTAAATGGTACTCATAACATTCCTCTGCAGAACTAAAAGTGTGCTGAGAATAATAAACGCTGGCTTTCCAGTATGATATCTGAGAAATATCTCTGTCAGTGTTTTAATAATGATCCCACGGTATGTTAATTTGTGTAGCTAGTGTTTCCATTAGGTCAATATCAAATAATTAATCTTGATAAGCATGGCATTATGGCTTGCAAGACAATTGTGGGTTTAAGTAATATACAATAAACATATCAAGGTCAGTGCATTTAAACTTTTCACAAACAATTGTAAAAGATGTTTTAACTATATAATGTTATGATGATGATCCCCTTTTAAAGACTATGACCAGGAATGAGACAACTTTAATGCACAGTATTATTAGGGATGAAGACTTCCTTCCACCTCTATTTCAGATTATTGAATAAGGATTCAAAACATTTGAAACTTTAAATTTAGATAGTCGTCACATCTTATTCCTGACATATTACATTGTATGCACCAAAATGTTAGCCTTTCAGGACCTCACATAACAGAAGTGATTCAAAATTTTGTAGTTCAACATATGCATCTTAGATTAGTCATATAAAGACTATAACTTGATTGTTTTGGAAAGCTGTAGCCCTCAAAAATAAAGTAACTCTGCCGAGTATCCCTTCTAAAAATATAACATTCTGAGGCATAAATGATGCAAAGTAATTCTGATATCAGTGACAAACCACTTTTGTGTAAAATAAGTTTATGTTAGGGTTGCCCCTTGGGCTCCTGCATAGAATTACAGTTCTGTGTCGTATGCCTTCTGCCTATAACGAAAAGAAAGAACAATGAAATTCAAGGACCAGGTGTGCCTGTCTAAAAATCTTACTAATCCTTTCCCAGTGATGTTACTTGCAAGAGCTTAGTAATGCTCCTACAAATATATAATCTGTAACCCCTTTCTTGCTTCATTGTGTAAAATTATTTAATAAGCAACAAATGACCAAGGAATTTTATAAAGAAGGAGTTGTCACTTTTTCTGAACTTAAAATATCTCCACTACACCTCAGCATTTTGCATTCTAGGAAAGCAAAACACCGAGCTTGTATAGACACCAGAAATTCCACCAAACTTATTGTCAGACAGAAAATGAGTTTTGTCCTGATGATCTAACGTTTAATTAAAATCCTGAAAGGGCAAACCAAAAATTATCTTTTGCAAGACCTCTAAAATTTTACACTAGCATTTAATTCATAAGCACAATTATGTGATTTAGTTCCTTTACAAAATTCTTTGTTTAAACTATGTATTACTTATTTTAAATCTTGTCTATGTTGTAGTATTAGTTAGTACAGTGCTATGTTTCCAGCTTTGGTATCAAATTTATCTGCCTCTGCTGAGCTTTAAGTAGTAGTTTGTACTGGGTCTATATTATATTATCGAAAGGAACAAATGTCAAACAGCTTAAATAGCAAAACTGCTGTTCATCTAAATCACTTTTGTGGGCACAAAAAGGGCAAAATTCCCGATTTCCACTGTTCCACAATCTCACAAAAAAGAAATCGATGAATGGCAATTTTGATATTTCAGATGTTTGACATTCATTCCTTTCGATAATATAATATAAACCCTTTGTACCTCATACTGCTATCAAGTATGTTCAGGTTATGCATGTTAAGTGCTGTACATATTCTGCAGAGATACTGTATAACTACTCTATAACCACTCTGCATGTATATATTTCCATATTTTGGTCCAGTTTATGACTGAAAAGGATCCTCAGACTAGCTCACCTGCCTATAAATGACTAAATAAAAAAAAACTTTTAAGGAAAACCACCCATATAAAGAATATTGGCTCTCTTTTCATGTTATTTTGCAAAATTTTGTGAAGAGCTGAGCTAAGGAGCTTAACATTTATACAAGTTATTCAACGACTGATGGCAATGTAATCACTTATAAAAACTTAACCTGATGACTTAGATCACAGTTTACATCAATAATCAACATGTATAGTATAGTCCTAATATCTAGTTTGCAAAATGGAGTTATTTCATAATTTGCTTGCACAAATAAATAAAGTCCACAAATACTTGTCATGCTCCAGTGCTATGAGAAACCTCACTGCCCAATCTCTTAGAAAAAGCCTCATTCCAAAATACCTGTACACCAGGAAAATTAATCAACAGCTGGAGCACCCGTATTTAATGTACTCTGGTCCAGGTGTTTTTCTTAAACTGTAGGCCACCAGTGTCTTCACTCTGCTTCACAGCTCATGTCTCCCATTTGTGTCAGTCTCTGGCAGGCATTATGAGTATGTGGCAAAAATAAAAAAAAAATATCATGAAGGGTGAACAATTACATTTATTAAAAATAGAAGCATGAAGACCTATAACATTCAATGCATTGGTCCCCCATCTCTAATATGCACTGACAAAATTCTCTTTACACACGTCATGATATAATTCATTACTCTGAAGAAATAAAATATTAAGATTTGTCTCACATGACCCTAACAGAGATCCTTTTCGCACCTCAGCAGTGAAAGACAGACAGGTGCTAATAACTTTAAGCACTCATTTTGCATTAAATTCAAAGATGTTTAAGTAGTTTCATTATAAATGGTTAAGTTACAAATTGGTGAAGACCTTAAGACACTGAGCACAAATAGCCTGACCCAAAAAAAAAAAAAAAAAAACAATCTGATGAAAAATTAACCTTTAAGTTTTTTTGTGGGGAATAAGTGTCCCTGCACCCCCTTGCCAGGAGATGGCCCCAAACATCCCAGGATCACATATATTTACCAACTCCACACCTGCACAACATGAACAAGGAAGAAATCACCAAAAATGAAGTCGATTCACCTTTTTACAGAATTGTCAAGAGTTAGGGAATGTTGATGTTTGTCTTCCATGCAGGTTATTTCATTTATTTATTTACTGTTTATTTATCTATTCATTTATTTGTTTGCATGTATTTGTTTACTGGGAATGTCCGACTAGCCCATATAAAGACCCCTTTTCAGCAGACACCCAGGGGAAAAAAGCTACAAAAGAATTTACAAATAGCAATAGACATTTCAGAAAACGTTTGAAAGCACACAGTAATAGGAAACTGAAAAGCAGTTTATAGCACATGGCAATTTAAACACTGCCAGTTTCTCCAGTTTCTACACAGTAAAGTACTCAGATATGTAAGGCTGTATAAAATAAAACTAATTCAATTATACTGAGGTACCAAAACTGCATTAGTATTAATACGGTACATAGACTGTGGAAGATATTCACAAGATATCCGATATATGCAAAAGGAGTTCTAGACTGTGCTTAAAGGTTGAGCTCTGTAGTATAGAATTTCATTGAAATGTAGGTGAAGGAGGTTGCTGTTGGGTGAGGTAGAACCGTGGCATAGCTACATTTTGACAAAGTGAGTCCACATGCACTTTTCAAAACTAGAAGAGCTCTCAATTAGCCTGAGAGAAATTAAGTCCAAAGTTTTGTTACATGATAGGAGTAGAGGGAATTTCCATCAGAGCTGTAAGAATTACCTGATAGACATAGTTGTACATCTAATCCATAAAAAGCTGTTTGGTGTGATGATCTGTGGACTGCATTTGCTTTCACTTTTTCTACATGCTGTCTTTTTGTTTAAGTAGAGTTAACATTTTAGTGGTCATCCTCTAGAAGTCTGAGGCTTTATGAAGTTGAACTGTTGGAGGGTGAAATTGTTTTTTTATACTTCTGATGACACTGGTTACAAAGGCTGTAGCATTATTGTCAAATATGTTGGGATAGAACATTGCCCAATTTATCGATTTTATTGCATTAGTAAAATTTTGTAAGTTGTCTGGGGATTGAATATACAAATAATATTGATTAAGGGGTTTTAGGCTTTTTAGAGGGTGCATAAATTGGATAGCACATTGATCACTGATATCTGGAGGACTGGCTATTACTTAATGTACTTTACTAATAGTAAGGATGCCTAGACTGTCCGAATATTTAATATAGGAAGATCGTGAATATTTGATGCCAGAGAACAGGCCTACTAGGTCATGTCTAGATGGTAGTTGATGATAAAATCATCTAGGATTAGCACATAGTTTTTGGCTTTATTCAGGGGAAAGATAGTTTGTATTTAATTGGCAAATGCTTAGAAGTAGGTTGGGGCTTGATAAACTTGCAACAATTAGTATGACATTTTTGGAAAGATGATTTGTAGGAGCATTTAGTTAATGCTGAAGTTTTTCACTAGGAGCATACAACCACCAAAAATAATTGCATTTGTTTGCCAAGCCATAGAATACTGTTTTGTGGGAAGTGAGTGTGAATAGAGGTAACGTGTTCTTTCAGAAAGGTTTCTGAGACAACATATACCTAGATTTTTGTTGTGACAGCCAGAGATGTATTTGATCAAATGTATGATTAATTCTTCCATTCTTTAGTAGTCTGAAATTAAAACTTCTGTGCAATTGGGTATGGGGATATGTTTTAATTGGTATTGAAAGTGTTTGTGGAAGTATTACTTCCAGGGCTGCTATTGTTGTCTTTTAGTAGAAGGGTGAGTGCAAACTGTTAACGCTGATTTATAATGTAAGAGTTTTTCAGCTATCGGAAAGCAAGTTGGCACCTTTTATTGTTTTAATAGAATGTGATGTAATGTAAGGTGTAAGTAGGGAGAAGTACTGAATTGTGAATCAATAGTATGGTTTTAGTACTGGATGACTTTGAAAGGTTTTCAGATTTATGTAGGGCAATGCAGAAGTGTGATTTTGTTACAAGGTGTTTGGAAGAAAGAGTTTGAAAATCTGAATAAAATAACATGACTTTCTTTAAAATAGTTTCATTTTGCTAATGTGCTATGAGTTTGTGGAGAAGGGTGTTTTGTTTACTCTAAGTAACTGGCCAGTTAATAATGATAACATAAATGGGAGAGAACTGGTTGCATTGTAGAGTATGGCATTTAGTATAGCAGTCTGGTACTTGGAATAATATGAACTGGCAAAGCAGAATTATAACTTCAATGGTATAATTATTTGTAGTTTTTGCAAGGATGTATGTGCATCTCTACTTAGGAGTGGTTGGTGTTGTTTTCGTGAGTAAAGTGGCAAACTAGTATTATCATCTTACTGATATATTTATGAATATTTTTAATAATGTATCCCTTTAAGTAGGAGAGGTTGATTCTGCACATGTGAGCATGGGTATACCAGTAAAAATGTAATTATGACAATGTGCTGAGGACTGCAGGGGGGCATCAAAGCTTTACATATAATTTCAACTTTCAAGAAATTTCACTGTGATGATCCTACATTATTTAAATATCCAAAAAATGTCAGGGTGCAACAAAGTATTTTCTAGTTCATCTTCCTATCCTCATACTTTCTTCTAATCTTTTAAAGCCCATAAACTAAAATCAATCCCACTTGATATTACAACAACATGATCAGTGTATTATAACTGTGTATTTTGATAACAGCAAAACTTCATTTGAAGATGCAAAAGGCAAACTTGGCAACATTTTTTTCTTCATTTCATGATATAGCCAGTGTGGTTGAATCTACTCTTGCCCTCTTTTGCAGTTTAAGAACTTATATTGTGCTTTCTTATAATACATAAATTTCACTAACAATGTTCACACACACACACACACACACACACACACACACACACACACACACACACACACACACACACACACACACACACACAATACCTGTCTTCTATTAACTAAATGAATAGCTATACCCTACACACCACACACACACACACACACACACACACACACACACACACACACACACACACACACACACACACACACACAAAATACCTGTCTTCTATTAGCTAGATGAATAGCTATACTCTACACACACATACACACACACACACACACACACACACACACACACACACACACACACACACACACGCACATACAGGTCGCCATAGCCACTCAGTCATATATTCAGGGCAGACTTTGATGCTCATTTTTACTGGGGCTGAACATTCTGTTGCTAGCACCAGTAGCTTCTGGATAACTGCCTGTAAATTTCAAACAGAAGCATCCTGCCTAGTAATGACAACCTCAAGGCAGTATATTACAACCCAGGAAAGTTTATATTGTTGTGTCAAGGTTTTTTATTGTTAAGGACTTCCTTTCCTTCTTGTGACTGTGAAGGCAGTTTGGAACATGTCATCTCAAATTAATGGCCTGCCTCATCATGCTGTGAACTGTATTATGAAAAAGAAGCTCTTGCTTGCAGTTGCAATAACTGCTTATTATGTTTACTATAGAATTTAGCCTCTTCCATGTGTCAAATATTAAATACAGAAAAATAATACACCACTGTTTCTTTCTGCCAAAATGTGTATACTTAACTGTAAATGATGCTAAGCTAAACAAAAACACCTATTCTTTCCATGATGTATTTATTAATAAACGTATGTGAAAGCTGTACTCAGCAGCTATTATTTTCATAAATTTCTTATACACAAAACACCTTCAGGATATAGTTGCATGTAGAATGAATGTTTTTTATAAGTAAAATATATCAAAGTACCATGTGAGGTATGTTAGTAAATCTGCTGCGAAAGGAAGCACTTTGTCAGTTTCTTTGGTTAAGCTTAATTTTATTTCATGACAGTCTGATATGATTTTACCATAAGATCAGATATTTTTATAATTTCTGTGACTGTAAAGACAGTGTTATTATATACTGTGACTTCGTAGTGATACTTTAAAAACAATTTTGCTCTACCTTGAAGTGGCAGTGAGAGCTACCATGAACTGCAATAGATTTTGAACAAAGTCTGAAGATGACATATTAACATTCTGCACCATAAAATAATTATAGGTAGAATGAAATTAAGTATCTGACTGGTCTGCACAAGTCTTTCAGCCCTTTCTTGTTTTTGATGCTGGAGTTTTGATCGTTTTAATGTCACAATGACCTACAATCTATTCTTATATCTCATACCACCTGCTTACATCCCTCTGTGTGAAGAAGTGCTTCTTAATGCCTAGGCTAAACTGATTTCCTTAATCTGGTAGCCAGTGTCCCTCCTAATCAGATGCTATTCCTAGCTATCCAGATCTCATCACACATCTCTTTTGCGACATCCAGTATTCATATGATGCCCCTATCTTTTCAATTTTCCAGTGAAAAAATGTAAACCCTCTAAGCGTATCATCTTGTGCCATTCCTACAGCCTCAATGACTATTCTTGTTATTTTTCTTTATACCTTCCCCAATGGACTGAAATATTTCTAAAAGCTGCATGAATTGTGCACAATACTCCAGATGTGTTGTTGCATTGGCCTTGTGTAGGGACATCTTTATTTTCCTTACACCTAGACATATATGCTAACATCTGGTTTATCTGTGCCGGCACCCTCTTCTAGGTCATACTTTCTGTAATAATAATGACCAAAGTCTTCTCTTGCTGTGAGTTTCTGAGGCCAGATGTTGCCAAAGTTCACAGTATACCCCTGGTGTTATCATTTCCATGGTGCATAAGAATATTCATGGAAATTGTGAACTTGCACAGAGGTTAGCAACAAGCAATCAATCTCCTATGTTATCTGAAACATCCACTGTCTGGTACTGAAAAATAATTTCATTTTTACTTGACCTGCACTTTTTGCATCGTACTTTACTGTGTGCAGTTACTTTGAATGTATCTTACTGTATTTTTGCTGTTTCCTGCACTTTTAACCTAGCATAGACTTGGTTCAGATTTGCTGGATCCAGTCTGTTTTTACAGTTTCTGAGCACTAATCTAGCTTTCCTCCACAAAAGAAGGCCTCCCCCTATACCCTAGTGAGAGTAGAGTGTAGCTAAGGACCCATCTGAGTGGTGATTGTTGGCCCAGAGCTCAGTCTTAGTTAGAGTGTTTAAAATCAGTTTAATTTCATTGCTACTAGTTGCCCGCATTATCGTGGGTTTGTGTGGCACACACCAACCGAATAACCATGCAATACCATGCAGTGGAGGATACCATTTGCAGTTATAGATGCAAACTCTTAGACAGATACTTTTCCCTTAGTTAATTGCTTGTGCTCCATTGGAGGTTTCTCGCTGTTGTACTTCACTGCCCAGTTAGACACTCAGCTGAATCTCTGGGGTTCCTCCACAAGTCTTACCTATTAAACCCCTTGCAATTTAGAACTTTTTCTTGTCCCTTAGTCATACCTGGTCCTTCTAGTTTCCTTCCTGTTACTGACTGCAGTACTTCACCTAGCATCACGAATGAACAATTTTCCATCATTTCTACAGCCAACCTGATCAACATGGGTTCGTAGGTTCATAGGTTCATAGGTTGGTACTAGGCTATCAGCCCTAGGGCCTATACAAGCCTAGCCGTAACAATTCCCTGGCTATTTCTTCCCACATTATTTACTTTCCTGCATCCTGAAACAATGTAGCAATTGCCTCATGTTACAGTGACAACCCACTTCTCCTAATTCACATAAATTCAGTATGTGAGAGATGCATCTGTATTAAGAATCTAGAATCTAGACTCTCTCACTCACAAATCAGTATATCAGATACTAAGCAGGTTGCCAGCTCACGCACTTCACCTTCTGCACCATCCATGGGTACAACACCTAATTCTACATGTGCAGAGGTTCTCACTAGAAACCTACCTAAAGATCAGAGATTTCCAAACATAAACACACTTCTCTTAATAGATTCCCAGAAAATCATAGCACACATACAAATGTACTTAACAGTGTCTTGCTAAACATGCCCCTAAGGCAAAATACAAAATCAAATGTTTTCATCATAGGTGATGCCAGCTATTGTAAGACACACAGATGTCCCACTCACCAAGTTGGATAAGGAAAAGGTCATGGTCAGCTGTCTATCAGGTGCCAGGACATGCCATATCACACACGCACTCAAATCTCTTAACAGCAGGTATTGTTATGACTCTGTCATAGCCCATGTTGGTGTGAGTGACTTGAGACATTCCTTACTGGACTATATGAAGAGAGACATGACTGAGCGGTCTGATTATGTGTCCCAGGTGGGTGTGTCCCTAGCCTTAAGCAGCATTCTACCTTCACCTAGAATGATGCCTCAATACAGACAAAAAATGATTGACTTCAACAATTGGCTTAGTTTCTGGTGTCATGCTAAGGGGATCCAGTACCTGTCAGCCTGGGATGATATGGTTGATAGACCATGATTCTTTGCCAGAGATGGTCTCCACCTGTCACCTCAGGGCTTTTAGCTACTGACTAAGGCTCTTGCCTTCCCCATATTGTCTTTTTTAGGCAATGTCACAAAAACAAAATTCCCGACGTAAAAATATCCTCAAAAAAATTACCTTAAGGTTATGCTGCTAAATGGTTGGAGTCTAAATATGAAACTCAACTCACTGGAAGCACACCTCATTTTGGAATATGTGAACATCTGTGCAATCACAGAGACCTGGCTCAAGGCAACAGACAGCACCCCAACCATACAGGGATATAATGCCTTCCACACGTTCAGACCACAAAATGAACATGTAAAAACTAAAGGAGGTCGAGTATCAATATTTATCAAAGATAAATAAACCTCCAGACTGGTTAAACAGAATGATTCACTAGAGTTACTCCATGTGTAAATAACTATAAAAAAGACCCCTCTCCAAGTTATTGTCAGCTATAGATCCCCCTGCATGAATCATGGTATCCACACTGCCTGCTTGGATCTACTTGAGTTGCTCAAAATACAACCAAACATCCTGGTTATGGGTAACTTTAACTACCCATCCATAGACTGGGTAAATTATACGTGTACAAACACTCTTGCCCAAAGGTTTTTGGATTTTGTTAACGCAAATGCCTTGGAGCAGATATCTGGCACCTCCACAAGAGGCCCAAACATTCTAGACTTGGTACTCATCAACATGGTACAACAGTGCACCATGCATCACCACAAGTTTGCGGCCTTCCCTGGTGAAGTCTGATCATAAATCAGTATCTTTCAAAATAATGATAGCATCAGACCCCCTCCAGGAGAAATTAGGCTAAAAAACTTCTCCAAAGCTAACTACAACCTCTTATGAGAAGGCATTAATAGCTTCAAAGCTCCTGTCCCCGCTGATGGCAAGGACACCTATACTGGGATAAACACCAATGCATTGTATAAACGGGTCTACTTCATGATGTCGAAAGCTGACAATATCGAAGTTGATATTGTCGGCACCATAACATCGAAAGCACAGAACATCAGGCAGGTAAACGGAAATCTCCGTAGGGGGAGATTTCCATTTACCTCAATGTAGTGCGGTCTCGGAGTTAGACTATTTAAGTAGGGGGGAGTGGGGGGTGCAGGGGGGCCTGCCCCCTGCCTACGCTAGTTAGTTTTTATTTTTGTTTGTTTTGTTTTTTTTTTTCTGTTAAGCTATTCGATGTTTTACTACATCGATCACTAGATGTCGACCTTTAGTGATTCGACATAGTAAGATTTTGATAACGTGATATAGACACGTATAAACATCTATGCAATTCTAATTATTATTATGTATATAATTGTATAGATGTTTGACCCCCATATGCAGCAAAATATAAACAAAACTCATCAAAAACTTGGACTCTTATATAGAAACAAACATTTCTTAAATACAGCAACCAAAGCTACCCTAGCAAAAACATTTTTACTTCCCTCCCTTCGTTATACTGCCCCTATCCTAACTAACTTACAAACTTCTACCCTAAGTAAGATAGAACAGTGCTACAACAAAGTTGCGAAGGTTACCACAAACTCTGAATATTGCACACACTGCTGTAAACTGCTACTAGAACTAACCTGGCTTGAATTCCCCAACCAACTTGCTTTCATTCAGCTATCCACTATGCACAATAACATTTCCAAGCCTATTGCCTGCCTTCCACTAGCCAGCCTAGTCACATCTTACACACCAAACAGATCCCTATGATCAGAAGGCAAAAATTGCTTAGCTATATGAAAACCCACCACAAAAAAGGTCACTCTGTATTCATATTCTGTCTCTAACTATGGAGTTCACTGCCTCTAGCTACCAGTTCTTTACATGGCCTAACCTTCTTTAAAGCATCTAAAAAAGTATCTCAAAAATACATGGCTCTGCTCCTGTATAAATCCAGCCTAATGTTCAGCTCTTCCTCTTCTTCCATACTGGCTCCATCCTGTTCTTCTTCTATGACATCTCAATACTTCACAGTCTGCAAGATCCTAAGTCTCTCCTAACTCCTTCTCTGTTTCTGTACCATATCGTTAAGCTACTGCTCAGTTTGTAATGCCTCTGCTATTCTTAACTCTCTCAATATCTTTCTGCATCACTAACTCTTCAGCTATTAATTTCCTAACTGAAACCAACATTTTATTTTTCAAGTAATATAATAGCCAATGTCATACATTGTATTACCTACATACTACTTATATACACTTTATCTACTTATAGGCTATGTTGTTAGAATGACTAAAATTGTCTATAATGATGTAACTGTAAAGGAGTTCTCTAGACCCAGTACAACCAGCCTGGTAAACAAATATCAAATAAATAATAATAAAATTGTATTGACTCAGACGTTCCTGATAGGACCAAAGCAAGATCTTCAAGAAAAAACAAACAAACCTGCCAGTCGGACAATGTAAGCGAACAAAGGGGGACATTAACAACTGTGGGCAGTACAGAGGTATCACACTGCCATTACACTGCATGACAATGCTAAAACAGTATGACTGATAACTAAGTAATCACAGAAAAAGTAAGAAAAAGGATAAGCAGTTTAGGTTCAGCTCAGGATGCAGTATTTAACAAGGTCCCAAGAAAGCTAATTTGGGCAGCCAGTGATGTTTGAAGGCCCTTCAACATTGGTAGAATTAGTGCAGGCTATGTACAAGAACTCAATGACACAAGTGCAAACAGTGTTTGGACTCACAATTGGGTTCCCAGTGGTAGTGGGTATGCAGCAGTGTTCAGCTCTGAATCCACTCATGGTCATACTGGTGATGGACTAATAAACAGGTCAGAATAGACAGATCGGCAAAGCAAGTGTATGCAGATAATGTCTGCAGTCTGGCATTTAGCACAAAGGTTAAGGTTGTGAGCTGTAGTTTCTGTGGTACAGGGTTTGATTCCCACAGTCCTCCTTTACCTGCTGTGTGATCTTGAGCAAGTCACTTAGCCAGACAGTTCTTGGAGCATCTGGAAATTTGGGGTAGGCTCTTCAGTGGTCCTCAGAACTGCAAACCCAATAACTACCTATGAACGTATGTGGCACTACAAGCAGACTAAAAACAAAATGCATCAAATGATGGGGCACTGAAATGCAATACGGAAGCCATATGGGATGAAACTGAGTGTGGATAAGTCAGTGGTCATGGCAGCAAATGAGGGAAATAGAAGAAGCTGAAAACTGAAGCAGAGGGGAAAATACTAGAACAGACTAACAGCACTAAGTCTCTACCATGTGTGCCTCAGGAGAAAGGAAGTCTGAATAAGGAAGTTAAAGCTAGCATCAAATATATTTTAGAAAATTGGCATAAAGTGTCAGGAGTATTGCACATCAGAAAAATGCCAGAAGAATGCCAAAGAAGCTAAAAAGTAAGGTATAAAAACAGTGATGCAACCAGTGCTTCTGTATGGCACAGAAACCTTTGGCTGTGAAGGTAGATCAGCTGAGAAGGCTTCAGATGATGAAGATAAAGTCCCTTGGATGGGCAGTACTATGTGCACAGTGGAACATGTAATCAGAGCAGAAGCCATGCTAGCCTTATTTGTACAAAAGATCAAGGAGAACAGATTATGATGGTTCAGTCACATGTGAATAAAAACAGAAATCTGATTTAGTAAAGGCGATTTGGTTGAGACAGCAAGAAGGCAAGGGAAAATAAAAACATTCCAACAAGACATATAAGGATAGTGTGAAAGAAAACCTTGGTGGTTCAGTCACGTGAATAAAAAACAGAAGGTGATTTAGTAAAGGAGATTTGTTTGAGACAGCAAGAAGGCAAGACAAAATAAAAACATTCCACCATGACATGCAAGGATAGCGTGAAAGAAAACCTATAACAGCTGGGTGTGACTGTTGAAGAAAGCCAGAGAGTAGTTTTTAATTGAGAGAGGTGGTGACCCTTGAGATATCCTGATGGTATGTAAAAATAGGAAAAATTTAATTTGATGAGGATGATGACAGTAATGTAAATATTCTTAAACCATCATGCAGGAGTCAGATAAAATCTTGAACGGACCCTTGTTCATACCATTGATTACAATGGTATATTCTGAAAGGAATAAGTACTTTTACCATTAACAGTCCTTAACAGTTACCCAAATGTTGTACTACACAAATCAGATTAATTTAATGCATTATTTCTTAGGGATTAACCTAAATATAAATCAGTGCAATTATTCAAATCTCTACATGCAAGTAATTGCAAATGCTGAGAAACCTTATCAAAACAGCAATATATGTTATATGCCTATACAATTAAACACAAGCCATGAAGGAACAAAGCACTTACATACTGAGTAATAGCATAACTTTAGCTATGGTATGATTAGCTGATCATTGAAATTTAGCATCAAATGTCAGCCAGCCCTATATAAACCAATCTCATGAATCTACAAAAATTATATTTCTTAAATTAGCCACACCAGCACTATCTAGTTAAATTAATCTGGCTTATTGCTTAATGCTGTACTAAATTCAAGCTGAAACCATCTTTGGAAAATAGTATGGAATGATATAAAAATAAATACTTAAGAGTAAATGCCCTACGTTATGTGGAAATTATGTGGACTGGTTATGCCCTTGTCCTTGTTCTAATCCTGACTAGCTCCTGTCTAGAATTGTGTGCCAAACAGTACTTTATACTACACACAAGCTGTGACATAATTGTTAGTTTAGATACTTTTATAATGATTGAATGTATAACTTGCTTCACTGAACTGAGTCTGTAAACTGTTTGTAACATGTATTGATATTATGATTTTTCCTGTATTATTTTTTCTGTATGTTGTGTTTGGAGCTTTTCTCCCCGGGCCTCCACTGAAAATGGACATGTATCCAGTCGGACTATCCCGATCAAAAAATGTAAAATAAATAAATATATATATATATATATATATATATATATATATATATATATATATATATAGGGTGACTTAATTTAGGTTCTTTACAAACATGAACATAATTGCCAGCAGAGGAGTTCAGATGCAATAAAACTGTGAGCACAAATGCTTTCTTACTGCAACCCTGGCTGTTGTAACCAGATGTTGATATTTCCATTGCTGAAGTACAATATGCTTAATAGCCAAATGTCTTGAAGTTACAGAAATCTTGAAACTGGACTGCAGGTCTGGGCTTGAAAGGAGAAATGCTTTGTAGGTGTATTTAAGCAGAGAAAATTACCCATTTAATTTGTTAAAATGTAAATAAACCAACAAAGTAATCAATTTCAATTTATGGTGAATATCTCTATCACAATACTGGTCAACAGAAAAGCAGATTAAATACTTTATTGTATTGCTCATGCCTAATAACAAAATCAATGCAAAGTAAAGAAAATTCTGGAACGAAATCAGCTGAGACAGAAATAATACTATAACAATAACTCTTGTGGACTACCAGATTCTCAAATTAGATACAGCATATGAATTTAAAATCCATCAGAAGGTCCACAATCAAAAGTTAAGACTGCTGGTAAAATAGCTGAAATTTAAAATCCATCAGAAAGTCTACAGTTGAAAGCTAAAATCACAGGTAAAATAGCTGAACCAGGAGTTTGTGGTGTTTTTTGGGAAGAATGAAAGCTGTATTAAATGAATTGCATAAATATATTAAATCAAAGGTGTAGGCAGAAAACCAACCAGAACTGTCACAACCAGTGCATGGAAAGTGAAACTGTAAAAAATTGCAATATTCAAGAAATGCAGAGATACATACCTCTCAACCTTACTAAATGTTCGGATTTTTGCCTCTTTTTCTTGGTCTGCCCCTCATAAAAGTTGTGGTTTGTTGGGAAGTCAGTAAATAATGGCAGTCATTTGAGTGTCAGACTTCATATTTTTCAGATTATGCATACTAATGTAAAATCTGTTATGCTATCATTTCCTAAGTTCAACAGAACAACATGTAAACTCGTTCTTGATTCTAAGGCTTTGTCCACCCCCATTAGGTTTGGTTTTGTCTAGATTCTTGTGCTAAGAGGTTAAAAGGTGTATAGATAGAGTTTCTTGATATCATGTCTCTGAGTCAAGCTGTGCTACTCCAAGAACTGTTATCAAGTCTGTTAAATTCTGTAGCCCTGGTAACCCACTGAAGAAACCAAACAGATACATGAACCATGTGAAAATTCTTCTAAATATGTTCATTTTGATGTAAATAGCCCATATTCTTAGCATTAATTTTATTTGACCAATGATCAATATAGTGTAATACATGCTACATCATATATAAAAGAAGGCATGAGGGGTGTGTTTGGTAATGATGTTACTACATTTTATGGGTGTTGCGAGATACATGCTCAAATGATGGGTAACTTACAGTTTCTGGGCATGCAGTAGTACAAGTTTGTACAAGTTTATGATCGGGTCTTGGACTCCATTAGAGATCGATATTGGTCAACTTCTGTGATGTTGGAGTCCAAAACACCCTATCAAAGATGGACATCCTTTTTAATTCTTTGTGAGGACATCACTTGTCTAATTTCATTTGGAAGCCTGTTTTACCTTCTTCTACCCCTGAATAATTATTTCCAACCCTTTTCTGCATTCTCTCCAGCTTTACCAATATGCACTTATTCCTGGTGTCTGTATCATGGTTGTTAAATTTAATCCCAAATCTACATTCCAAAACATCATTTCTAACACTCTTACACAGTCGTATCAAATCATCTCTCAAAAATCTATAATAAAATAACAGTTTCTTGAAAGTCCCATAATATTGTAGAAATTTCATTCTGCTACAACTACTTGCAAAGCAATTTAGCATCTTCTCTAATGAAACTATGTCTGATCTACTGTACGTACAGAAACATGCGCTGTACTCCATAATGTGTCTAACTGTATGCTGTACTCCATAATATGTCTAATTATGTGCTGTACACCATAATGTGTCTAACTGTATGCTGTACTCCATAATATGTCTAATTATGTGCTGTACTCCATAATGTGTCTAACTGTATGCTGTACTCCATAATATGTCTAACTATATGCTGTACTCCATAATATGTCTAACTATATGCTGTACTCCATAATATGTCTAATTATGAACTGTACTACATAATATGTCTAACTATATGCTGTACTCCATAATATGTCTAACTATGAGCTGTACTCCATAATATGTCTAACTATATGCTGTACTCCATAATATGTCTAATTATGAGCTGTACTCCATAATATGTCTAACTATATGCTGTACTCCATAATATGTCTAACTATATGCTGTACTCCATAATGTGTCTAACTGTATGCTGTACTCCATAATATGTCTAACTATGAGCTGTACTCCATAATATGTCTAACTATATGCTGTACTCCATAATATGTCTAACTATATGCTGTACTCCATAATGTGTCTAACTGTATGCTGTACTCCATAATATGTCTAACTATGAGCTGTACTCCATAGTATGTCTAACTATACGCTGTACTCCATAATTGATGCATTGGCAGAAACACTTGTTCATCTCCTGAACTAAGATTTCTTAAAATCATCCTAACTATAGTAACAGTATTATACATATCCCAACTGTCTTATTGTACTTATGAAATGAGCATGTTTTTTTTTTTTTTTGCATTTAGACTTTATATTTAATAGTTTTTGCATGATAGTTATATGCGTTTTAGTATATTTTAGTATTAGTTTCTCCACATTTTAACTAGGGAATTGCTGTACAGAGCTATAACGATTTGACTGTGAAAGTTTCAGAGCAGTCATTTAATGGCCCCTTCTGTCAAACTGTTGCGTATCATTGCTCAGTCTACTTTTTTACTAGGTATTGACACTACATAATACCTTAGATGAGTTCTGATAGGTGAGTGTGTCCAGTTGAGGAGACGTACATATAAATCAGGAGAACAGTTTTTCACACACGTCTATGGTACTTTACTAGTAACCTCAAAAAATATCCACAAGATTATTTGCTCTGGATTCAATGGCAAGCATTCAAAGACACAAGTATGCAAGCAGTACCCCACCACTACCATTATATTTTAAGTTGGTTAACTGATGATATGTTTACTGCAACTGAAAACATTTACAAGTGCAATCATTTTGGAGGCAACTCCCTAGAAATGAAAAACATATATATGTAAGCAGCAATGCTTCCGCACCCCCCCAGCATTTTTCTTAAGTTAAATTTACCTAGTGTTATGTTTATCTTTATTTAATTTTTAGCTACATTTTATTTTTATTTTAATATGCATTTGTATTTACCCAGTGTTTTACTCTGTGTTGTGTACCTTCAGATTCACCTTTTACGTCAAACAATGTCTAACAAAATACATTCTACTGTGTGTGTGTGTGTGTGTGTGTGTGTGTGTGTGTGTGTGTGTGTGTGTGTGTGTGTGTGTGTGTGTGTGTGTGTGTGTGTGTGTGTGTGTGTGTGTGTGTGTTTGTTTGTGTGTGTTTGTGTGTGTGTGTGTGTGTGTACATGAGGAGAGAGAAAGAGTGGCATTGTGGCATTTTTGGTGATGACAGCCTTTTAGAATTGCACCTTCTAGTAAGTCCATAGAAAGACAAGGACTTTTTTTACATAAAATAACCTAACCACAGAATACAAAGCCCGATGTTACAAAAGTCCAGAGAATGTTCACAGATGTGCAAATTATAGGCTTTATAACTCATTGTCTCTCACTGACAGGATTTCCTCTAGCAAAATAATTAAAAGTCACTTTATTAGAATCATTTGGGCAGGTAATCTCCACGTGTTTTTATTATCAGGACTTCCACTGGCAAACATGAACCTCTCACTGTAATTCTGCCTCAGGGCTAATTGTTACAGCTAGAATCATGTCAGTTGATCAACAATGCTATCATCTAGTGCCAATCAATCGAAAAAAAACAGCCAAAACAACTTTCAGTGAACCTCAGGATATACCTTTTTGCAGGGGAGAAGCCCTCTGCACCCCCACTGTAGAGATACACCCTCACACCCCCAAACTTAAAATATACATGGAGTCACACAACAGTGGAGCAAAAAGAGAACTCCACTAATTGCAAAAGTTGTTTCACCCAAATTTCCTTGATCATTCAACACCTGCTGAAAATGTCGCTGATTGAGTGACATGCACCAGTTACAGCCTTGGACAGTCTCTCTTTAACAACAATGTTCTATACAGAAGTATTTAAGACTCCTCTGAATTCTCTCAGATAACTTGTATGATACTGAAATTATCCTGGCCTTAAATAAACATAGTAGCTGGCTTCATACTTGAAATTCATATATGCTGGATTAAAGAGGCCAGTCCACATTATTCTGTCCTAGCACACTGTCCCATATAAAATTGTATTTATTTATTTATTTTATTTTATTTTATTTTACTTTTGTTAACCGGGATAGTCCAACTGGATACATGTCCATTTTCAGTGGAGGCCTGGGGAGAAAAGCTCCAACGAAACACATATGCAAGACATACAGACAATATATTTTACATGTTTCTAGTATATTCAACCAGACAATATAGATGAGCACACATTATTAATTTCTTACAAAGACATATATAATGATCAATACATGTACTAACAATAAAGTATGTTAAATATCCTATCTAGAGTCACATCATGCATCTGAATATGGTATTGATAAGACTAAACAGTCATATCAGGAGACTGTGTGTTTGAGGAAAGAGTTATAGCAGGAGTGGAGCAGGACTGAAGTTAGTCAGGTGTGGAGCAGGGACATAACCATTTGTTGCTGAGATGGCTTTTGATAGATTTCTTAAATTTGGATAGAGAAGATTCTAGGGTAATGGAAGGAGGCAGGGAGTTCCAAATTTTGGATATGTAAGATCCAAATTGGTTATGTGATCTAGTAACTGTAACTTATCTGTGGCGCGGAGTTGCCTAGGACAGGAATACTGCTGACTTAGGTTGCTTAAAGCTGGTGTTTTATTTGGGTGAGAGAGCAGCTTATAAGTAATGATAAGCTTATTGTAGATTAATAAATTTGGCAGCTCAAGCCTGTCCAATTGTTTTAGGTTATGACAGTGATGGGTTCTAAAAGATGAGTTATTAGCAAATTTGGCTATTTGATTATAGCAGGTTGCCACTTTGCTGGTTTATTTTTTGGATAGATTGGGGATGCATAAAGTAATGTTGAGAGCAAGTGAGTGCGAGCAATTGTGGTTCTAGCAGTATGGGTCAAGTAGGATTTGTGTTTGTAGAAACTACCTAGCTTTCTGTGAGTGTTTTTAATAGCTAGATTAATGTGGATATCAAATTTTAACTTGTTATCAATGGTGATGCCTAGTAGTTTTGTGTGAGATTCGGGTGTGATAAGTGTACCATTTTTAGAGTGAATATAGAAAGTGTTGGTAAGGGTGGTATTTTGTGAGGGGTGAAATAGCAGGATCTTGGTCTTTTTGGGGTTAAGAATGAGGCCATTGTCAGTAAGCCAGTTTTCAACTGAGTGGAAATTATCCTGGGTTTTATTGTGTAGTTCTTGCAGGTTAGAGGCACTGCATATTATAGTGGAATCGTCTGGGTATTGGATAAGGCTAGTGCTATTTGCCGCTGAGTGGAGATTGTTTGTGAAAATTGAGAATAGCAAGGGACCCAGTATTGATCCCTGAGGTACCCCAAGAGTGACTGGTAAAAGTGGAGACAAGTTATTGTTCCACTGTACTGCTTGTTGTTTGTTCTTAATATAGTTGTCGAACCAGGAGGCTGATTGGTTGTCTAATCTTAGGCTTTTGAGGTGGCAGATGAGTTTGTCATGGCTAACCATATCAAAGGCTTTTGATAGGTCTAAGAAAAGGGCAGAAGTAAGTTTACCATTGCTCCTGTTATGGTTTATGGTGTCTGTGAATGCTAACTGAGCTGTGGTGGTACTATGACCTGGACGGATACCATGTTGAGATGGAGATATATGTTCCTGATTTATAAGGTGGGACATAAGTTGAAAAGCTATATTTTTCTTAGTCAATACTCCTAAAACCTAGAATTTAACACTAGTCCAATCAAAAGTTCCCTATTCTGCCCTGTTTACCTTACCTGTCGGGTATTTACCTTGTGGAGCCCCCATACTGTGTTACAGATATCCCACCACCAACTTGAACACACCAGTACAAGCCCACTGGAAGATCCGTGAGCCTTAAATAGACCATATGAATTATGCTAATGAGCTCCAGGATAATGATGGATCTGGAAGTGGAATAACTGAAGTGCTATAACCCACCTGCAGAGCATAACATTAACTCACCTTTATTGGTGAAGCCAGTGGAGGGAGCACACTGCATTACCAAGCCAAGTTGGATAAATTCTCAAGTAAGCAGATACTAGAACAGGGATCCAAATACCCACTTTATAGCAAGGCATTCTCTGTCTATAGTAGCATATTTCACCTTCATCTTGCTCAATTTCTTGTTGAGGTAATTGACTGTGTGGTCCTCATTGCCCACCTGTACAACCATCACTGCTACAATCTAGTCTCAGAGTCATCAGTGTGTACAATGGTCTTGAAAACTCAGGGAACACAGGACCATTTCTGCACGAAAGCTTTGTTTAAGCCTTTGAAAGGCGTCTTCATCTTCTGGCTTTCATCTGAATCACTCAAGTAGCTTTCTCTTGGTTTGGGCAGTAAGAAATTATGGAGAAAAACTGAGGGTTGAACATGAGTAGCATATCCAACAAATTCCAAGAAAACCCATTATCTGCTTCTTTATCTGAAAGACACGCCAATTCATTATAGCATCAAACTTTTCATTTTTTGTCTTATTAGCCCTCCTGGATTACATATCCAAGGTATTTCACCTTGGTCATTCCTACCTTAAAGGTACTGAGATTGAAGGGAAATTGAGATAAAAGGAAAGTTAGTGGAACAGGTAAATAGCTTCAAGTATCTGAGGGGGGTGGTTGAAGAGAAGGGAAGTCTGAAAGAAGAGGTCAAAGCAAGAATCAGAGGGGCTGCAGCCAACTGGCAAAGAGAATCAGGGGTAATGAATGACAGAAGAATGACAACGCAGCTAAAAAGTAAGGTATACAAGACAGTGATGTGACCAGTACTACTGTATGGTACAGAAACCTGGGCAATAAAGGCAGAACAGTTGGAGAAGCTAGAGGTAATGGAAATGAAGTGCCTGAGAAGGGTGGTAGGATGCACACTGGGGGACAAACAAACAAATGAGGGCATAAGAGCAGAAGCCAAAATAGCTCCATTCACAGAAAAGATCAAAGAGAACAGATTACGGTGGTTTGGACATGTGCAGAAAAGCAGAAGACAATCAGGTTAGGAAGATTTGGGACAGACAGGAAGAAGGTAAGAGGAAACAAGGACTTCCAGCAAAGAGGTGGATGGATTATGTGAGAGAAGATCTGTGACAGTCAGGCATGAGTGTCGCAGAAGGCAGGAGTGTAGCATTGAATCGAGAGTGATAGTGACAGTTAACACGATACCCAGACCCCAAGTAGAAAATGGGAAAAAAGGGGGTTGATGACGATGATGACATTTCCTACCTTAAACTTCACAGCATTAGCAGTGTGCCCAGCCTTCCTCAGTGAATGTAACATTGCTTACTTCTTTGGAAGATGACAATCCCAGTTTTTTGAAGGGTGATGATGTCATCCAGGTAGACTAATGCACAGGACTGCGGAGGCTTTAGTGCCTGATCTATAGGCATTTCAATGAGGCTGGAACTACATGAAGACTGAATAATTGAACCATATATTGAAACAATCCATTGCCCATTGGAGGCTCAGTCTTCTCATTAGCCTCACTGGTTAAGATATTCTGCCAATAACTCTTTGTTAAATCCAGAGCTGTTCACAGACTTTCTGTTTGAGCATACGTTCAATCTTGCTCAGATCAGAACAGATGCTCAAACAGAAAGTCTATGAACATCTTTACAAAATTAGAACTAAGTGTGAAACTAATGCACTTCTTAAACACCTAACTGTATGCCCAGATGTACAGTAAATTTGACATTCTGGAGCAATTACCTATGCATCCTGGGGGAAGCCCATGGGGTCTAATACTAGAAAACAAAGAACTTACTTGGCAGTTGCATTTGAATTCAGCTAGTCCACCAGGCTTCAGTAGGGTTATTTCTATTTCCTGTTTACTTAAACGTTAATCATTATGTATTTTTCAACATTTATTTAACACTTCACATTCACCTTATACATTTTGAAAGTGTTTTAGCCACTTTTAATTAACCGAAAGGTCTTCCAGTGTTTGAAATGGTTTTAAAATTTGTATATACTTGACTTTAAAAGTGAACGTTTCTTTTAATTTTTTGGTGCAGTTTGGTCACGTGACCTTCAGAAGGTTTTATCCTGGTTTCTCTGTTACATTGTATCTGATGAAGTCTTGTGGATTTATACCCGGGATGAAAGCACTTATGGTTTCTTTTATTAAACAGTGAATTATTTGCGAAGCCTGATTCATCAACAGTGAGTGATTTGTACTTCATCCAACGTGGAACAGTTTGTTCTCACTTAGTGGTATTTACATTTGTTTTGGATGCTTTTGTAGTGATCTATCTGCATTCCATGCCTTTCTCTTCCTGGTTGTGCTCTTTTTCCAGATTTATTTTCCAACACTGTACTATCATCTCTTATTGCATTTAATCAAAGTATAGAAGCTATGGACTCTTTCCCTTTATCTACTGATTCTCATCTAGTTTAGTGGGTGTTTCTTTATACAAATTTCAACAGCATAAAATCTACCCTATTAAGTAACAAAGATTTCAGCATCTTGTAGGTCTTTTGACACACCCACTTTTTAATAATTGCTGACAAACATTGTTTAACATGGTCTACTACCAGCATTTCCATCATTGTCTGTTTGCTCTTCACCCCACAGGATCTAGCCGAAATATCACACAATGTTTTAACTTAAATATTTAAGCCCAAACTATCATACCTCTAAGAAGCACTCATGAAATTTTAAAGGCTGAGTCTGTGAGGTAACACTTTCCTTCACTAGTAAATCTTTCTTTACCTTGTCAAAATCACTGTGGTATGAGTTAGGAATGTCCATTTGTGCATGGAGATACTCCCTCTAGAGAAGTGTCACTAGAATCCTCACCCAACCAGTATAATCCCAGCCCTCTTGGATGGCTATTCTTTCAAAGGTGACCAGGTAGACTTCCAGTTCTTTGGCATTGTTAAGAAGTTTCTGTGGAAGCATGATTCTTGGTCGGGCCTTGGACTTAGCTATTGCTACCACCCCCTCATCAGCAGCAGTGATCATGAGTAGTTGTTTACTATGGTTATCATGTATCCTCAGGTACTGGGATATCTCCAGTCAGCTATAGGGACCCACACCACTTGGAACAAGCATAAGAGCTTCTCATTTGTCACAAGGAAAACTCACTTTTTGCAATGACAGGTGAAATTAGAAAAAGCAAGAAGTTGCAGTTGCCCATTGCTTCCTCCAGATGTGAAATTTTTAACTGGTGAACATACCCTATTTCAATGATTAATGTTACTTTTGACCCTATTTTCATTGACTTCTTTTTTTATCTGTTTTTCTTGCTTCTTTTTTCTGTTTTTGATTTTTGCAGTCAGTATCAGATGACCGTATGAAATCATAACTTCATTTTCAGTAATTCTTCATGGTTAATGTTTCTAATGTATTTTAGCTACCTGTATGTTGTAGTACTTGCACAGCCCACGATGCAGTTGACTTGCCATATTGTTGTGCCATTCAGTATACAATCTCAAAACTGGCCAGCACCTTGATGAAACCAAAAACTGTTTGTTAGTGACAACTCCAAAAACTATGGTAGAACTATAGCTATAATAAAGCAGTCAAACTGGTTTCTGCATCCATATGCCTTCCTCAGTGAACATAGCATACAAGTATTTCATGGTATAAATATACATCACATTTTCATAATTAATTAAAGTTGCTAATTAAGACCAGGTCTAAACAATCCCCCTAGTCTGATGATCCAATTACGTTCCTTAGCATTTAGAATAGAGTGCCAACCCATTTTGCCCTGTCTATTCCCTTTTATTATGTCAATAATAGTGAAATTGAACTGTGCTGTAGTATGTTGCAAAGTGTGTTTTATATAATGAGCTGGAAGCTCTTTTATTACAGATATCGCTGAGATGTTCAGAGATCCTCACCTGCAAAGTCCTAGATGTTTGTCCAACATAAAAAGCTGAACAAGAGCAACTGGCTAAATAAATCAGCCAGTCTGTGCTACAATTGCGAAAAAATAAAATGTCATAAACCGTGGTAGAATTTGCACTCATAAAACTCTTAGATTTACAGACACGTTGACAAGCAGAACAATGACCACAGGGAAAACAACCCTTCAACAAACCTATAAATAGGGTTGTTTGTGATGAAGTCATCTCTCTGCTGTGTTTGTAATGATGAAAATGTGACCTCAAAGTGGGGCCCCTTCAGAAGGAAAACAAATACCTGGGTCCCAGAATTTCTGAGATTCTGTCATCTGATTTAAGGATACCCCAATATCGATCAACAATGTTTCAAAGAACATTGGTATTGCACCCATAAATGGTGACCAGCCTGAGATTGGTGTTATCATCCTGAACCCTAGATTTATTTGTTAATAAATCAGATCTGGTTTGTGTGGACACCCAATTACTAGCAGTCAAAATGGTATTGTGATTATAACCTCTTTGATCAAACCTGTTAACAAGATCATTTTGGAATTCCTGATAAGATTTCTCAGAGGAACATATCCATCTAATACTGAAGAATTGAGATTTGGGAATGTTATTAATTATATGTGTGGGATGATAGCTGGAGGCATGGAGTAGCGTATTGTATTGGGGATGTTTCTGAAGCACCTTGGTACTAAGTGTTTGGTCCCTCTCCCTAGTTACAGTCACATCCAGAAAATTAATTTCCATGGAATAACAATGTACCATTAATTCAATGTCCCACTTATTCTCATTCAAATATTGCATGAATTCCTGTAAATATGTCTCATCTGCTCTCCATACCATCCAGCAATCATCCAGATATCATCTCCAAATGTCAATTTCAGAAATGTATATATTATGACTGATGTTATAAATCAAGTGTTCCTCGAGGAATCCCATGAACAAATCTGCATAAATGGGAGTGAAAGATGGTCCCATAGTAGTGCCTTTGACTTGCCAGTAGCATTTGCCATGAAAATAAAATATATTCTTGCAAAGAACGTGTTCAGTCATACAAATCAAAAGAGTGTTAAAGCCTGGTGGATACATATTAACCCTTTTTTAACTAGTATTCAAGGGCTTCCAAACCAGACCAATGAGGAATACTGGTATGCAATGCGCTGTCATCCAAGGTGCACATAAGCCAATGTGGTTCCAACTGTGTGTCTGATATGATGTGCAAAAATTGTGTGGTGTCCTGGATTCTGGACCTGATGAGTGGTAATAAAGGTTTGAGATATTTAGTTAAGAATGCTGATAGGGGTTCAGTGAAAGAGCCCCAACCCAAAACAATGGGTCTACCTGGAGGCTTTTGTAGATTTTTGTGAATTTTGGGTAACAAATAAAGATACTGTAACTGAGACTTATACCGGGGGAAATGCCATCAAAAAAATATTTTGGAAACCATGACTCTGGCTAATTGTGGCCATTTACTACTTGTAAGCTGTTTTAACTGTAGCAACCATTCATCATAAGAAAGGAATTCTCCCAATATCTTTCCAGCCACTCCATAGTAAGTTTAACTGAGCCTTAAGTTCTTTCCTAATAGTGCAGAGGTCCCTTAATGTGATCGTAACATTCCCTTGTGTAATCTTAATTGCTTTTTCAAAAAGGGGCAAAGACATTCTTAACTACCCAAATATTTTTGGCCACTGCTCTAAAATGGATCTTAGCTGGAGATACTGCCACCATAGACTATGCTTTGGAAAATACTGATTTATTACTTCAAAGGATGTGACCTGCTTCTTATCTTGATCCCATATATCCTTTATGTCAAAGAGACTTACTGACCACCACTTTCTCCAATTCACAGACTTCCTAAAAAAATTTGAATCGGGATTATTCCATAAAAAGGATAGAGGTGATGATTTAGAATTAATTTTTTGCCTTTCCTAAATAACCAGGTCTTCAGTCATGTTTCCGTACAACTGGGTCCCATATTTTAAACAATGGAGCAGTCAACCTAATGGTTCTCTTGACTTTTAGAATGACCTCTGAGACTAGCCATATGGGAGAATCCTTAGGCCTGGACCTGATATAAAACTATGTTCCTGTCTCCACTCCATAATTATAAAGATTCAGAATACCAAATCCCCATGATTCTTGGCTATATATAACTTCCACCTACTAAATCTGGGATGTTTACCCTCTCATAAGAAACTCAACATACATTTTGTATTCTTTTAATGTGGGCCAAGGCAAATGACATACTATGAACAGGATTTTGACAAAATACGTATTTTTCACCATTTGTATCTTACTAAGACAAGGGAGCTTCATAATTTTCCATCTCCATATATTACCACTGATGTCTTTTCATACTGGTTAGCACATTAAAATACCTAAGTACTAGAATAGTGAAACAATGAAACCTCTAACCTCCCCTTCCCCTTCTGCCTTATATACTCCTTTGAATTAAGCGGAAATAGATTTGTTTTTTCATTATTGACTCTTAAACCTGTACTATCTTCAGTCCTATTGAGCCTTTCCAACAACTCTGCTGTCTGAGCTAAAGGGTTACTGAGTAATATTGCACAGTCATCAGAAAATTGTGTGGTTAGCTGTAATGATTCTGCCCTACAACTAATTCTATAATGTACTAATTGTTCCTGTAAGAATGCATGCATCATTGACGCAGCTAACAAAAAATGTAAAGGGGACAAGGGGCATCCTGTTTAACTGAAAGATCCTAGAGATTATGCCATTCCCGCATACTTGGGCTGTTGGATAGACATGTAACAGTTTACATTTATGAATAAAGCTACTTCAAAGCCCATACAGTCCCATTACTTTTCAGAGTAAGGAACATTTGATTGAGTCAAAAGCTTTTAAAAGTCAATAAGCAGTACTCCTGCTAGGAGATTTACTTGTCTACAATATTCCAGAAGATTCAACCACAGACTGATAGCATCAGGTTCTCACTATCTCCATTTAATGAATCCTAAATGGTTTTCCCCTATAATCAATGGGAGAACTTCCAATCTTCCTGCTAATATGCTACTGAAAAGTTTGACATCATTTTGCAGGAGGGAACTTGGTCTGTAGCTCACAGTTTTATGATGATCTTTGTGAGGTTTAGGAACCATGCTAACATTGGCCATTAATGTATTCTTTAAGAATCCACCCTGACTAAGAGCCTTTTGATATAATGCCAACAGAAAATGGCAAAGCTGTTTTTTAACTTCTCAGAGAAATCAAGAATACTAAATTATCAATAGCTTTTTCAATGTGAAATAGAGCGATAGGGCCTTCTAGTAGTTTTTTTCCAGTTATGTGATACAGTGGGAAGCTGAAGCAGACATATTCCACCCCTATTTGCCTCCCCCTTCTTCTTTTCCTGTACCCCAACAATCTGCTCATAAGTCTCACCCAACATCTCTACCACCACACATGGGCTTGAAAGTAGAAAGGGAGATTAGTAATGGGAAAGTTAAAGAAATAGAAATTGAGGTTATGGAGTACCTTTGAAGTGAAGGCATCAGTGTAGAAAATCTAATTCAGAAAGTACCACAACAGGATAGAGCAATGGATATCCAAATTAAGGGGAAACCAGTGGAACAGGAAGCAATTAGTTAGGTGCCATATGAAGATATTTTGGAGTCTTCCACAGGAAACCAGTGTAAACTTTCACTTGAAGAGAGACAGCAAGGGAAGGAACAAGAAACTCTGGAAACTCTTATGCAGTCAATATAGAGGAGTGATAGTCCAGTGAGTTCCCATATGACAGAGTAATGGATGGCACAGGATGAAATTGAAGAGAATATGCCACAGGAAGATGCTATATAACTTCCTACAGAATGCCCACAGGAAATGGAAAACAAGGGATGTGCCCTCAGTTTGGAAGAAAATGTGCTAAGAGAAGAGTTGCTTGATTTGATAGAGATAGATAGATATATTAAGATGAATGAAAGAAATAGACTGCAGAAGGTCAATAAAACCCAAAAAGTCAGAAGTCTGATAAAACAAATGAACACAGTAATTAGGACTGTCCATAAAGATTCATGTGATATAACAGAAGTAAACAGGAAATATTACTGTGCAACTAAATTAATTACTGATAAAGTTCTACCACAAGAACACAGGGTAGTGAGGGAAAGGAAGGGGAGAAATCGAATACCATCATGGAAATATCAAATAGAGAAAACTATAAAGCAACTAAGACAAGAAGTGTCACTGTTAGAAGACTATAGAAGAGGGAATAGATCAACAAAAATACTAAGAAAGATAGACGTGATAAAAGCAATGTGCAGTGTTAGAACAGACAAGGATCTGTCATACACTACTGCAAATAACAAACTAAAAATTTCAGCACAGGTGGAAAACTTAGAAGATACGCAGATAAATATAAAGGGAAAATACAAAATAAGCAATTTATTTATGATCCAAAAAGGTTTTATAGAGAATTGGGAAACATGGTAAAAGGAATTAGAAGACTGCCAAAAAAACAAGAAATAGATACATTTTGGAGAAGGATCTATGAAGATCCTGTGGAACATAACAAAGATGCAAAATGGATAGAAGAAGTAAAAGAAAGAATAAGATGTTCAAATGCACAGGATATGAAATGGGATGAAGTAATGGCCAGAGAGAGTGAAACAAAGTTAAGAAAAGCCTCTTATTAGAAAACCCCAGGCTAAGATGCAGTACCTAACTTTTGGTTGACAGTATTAACATCTTTGCAGAAAGATTTAGCCATGAGTAAGAGTTATTTATATGTGCACCCTGAACAGACACCAACAGAAAAAAACAATGCTCCTACTTAAGAGTGAACCTGCAAGCTACTCTAAAAATTATAGACCAATAACTTGCCTTCCGACGATGTATAAACTATACACAGGAATTGATACCGATAGAGTTTATAATCATTTACAAAAAAACTCCATCATGGCAGTAGAACAAAAGAGCCATAAAAGAAAGCAATATGGAACAAAGAATCATTTGTTGTTAAAAGCATCTTCTGTGTGGAGACATACGTGAATGGGCGTACCTTCGTTGAAGGTTGTGCATCAGGCCTGGCAAGCCGGTACGTAAAAATCTACTGCCAATCATTAGCGGACCAGAGTTCCGCTGTGGCAACCCCTAACCGGGAAAAGCCGAAAGATACAACATAGTGGAGAACTGCAAAAAGAGGAAGAATCTAACTATGGCATGGATTGACTGCAAAAATGTGTTTGATAGTATCTCACATTCACAGATAAAAGAGTGCTTAAAAATGTATAAGGTACACCCTACACTGATCGACTACATTACAGTGACCATGACTTAGTGGCAGACCATTTTGCAATTAAGCCATGATAAAGAACAAATTATTATGCCAGGGATAAAAATTCAAAGGGGGATATTCCAGGGTGACTCTCTATCATCATTGCTATTCTGCCTTGCCCTTAACCCTTTAAGCTGTTTACTCAATCGGTTTACCTTCATATGTGCCTTCTGCACACGGGCAAAGAACAGAAGTTCGAAAGGATGTTCGCTAAGTTCCCCAAACATCGAAATAAAAATTATTCGAATGTGCAATGAGCATTTTGGGTGTGGATTGCACTATAGTGGGGATCGGAAAATGGACTCTTTCCCCACTGTAGTGCGATCTCGGAGTTAGTATATTAAAGTAGGGGGGTGTGGGGGGTGCAGGGGGCTTGCCCACCTACATTACAATTCGTATTCGACTTTTTTGTTCAAAAATCAGTGAATCTGTTTTTTGATTTGCTGATCTTCGAACATAGGAAACTGTCACGGTTTTGTGTTTTGTGCTTTGGATTCACTCATATGAGCAATCGCACTTGTCATTTTCAGTTATGTAAAGGTAAACCACTCAATCACTTAGGTGATGGCTATAATTTGGCTCCTAGAAAACACCAAAGTGTAAAGACTTCTCACCTTCTCTTTGTCGATGATGTAAAACTGTATAGCTCATCAGATAAGGAACTGAAAGCACAACTGCAGGGTGTCAAAACTTTTTCAGATGATATAAGAATGTCATTTGGTCTTGAGAAATGTGCAAAAGCAACCTTTAAAACAGGAAAACTGTAGCACCAGGAAAACATCAGTTTGGGACAAGAATGTGATGTAAAAGAACTTGAGCAAGAGAGTGTATAAATATTTCTGAATGGATGAAGGATCAGCAATAAAACATGAACAAATGTGAATAAAACTTAGTAAGGAATACTTTAGAAGACTTAAATTAATCCTGAAAACAGCGCTGACATCTAGGAACAAAATCTAAGCTATAACCATTTTGCTCTTCCTGTCCTAACTTATAGTTTTGGAGTGATTGACTGGGCCTAAAACGTGTTGGCCAGATTAGATAGGAAAACAAGAAGGATGCTTCATGCTCACCAAATGATTTATAAAAATCAGTGTATACCAAGATGATATATTCCCTATTCCAAAAGAGGGATGGGCCTCCATGAAATTGATTACATGTATAGATCTGCAATAGTGGGACTCCACACATATATGCTGACCTCACAAAACCCAAACATAGTGAATGTTTTGAAACATGAAGAGACTAAATCTAAAATAACTTATCTACTTAATCTAGCAGAAGCATATCGGCATCAAGCAGGAATGGAAATCAAAGCAGAAGTAGATAAAAATCAGGCAGCAACTGAATGCGCCAAAAAACAAAAGAAAGAATATAAGGTGAAGGACCAGATGAGAAGGCAAGAAATGTGGAAAATGCATAATATAGTTGCAAGTATAGAAAACTTCCAGAATAACCTCATGTTGATCAGGAATGAATGCGGGAATGGTTAAGGAGAGGTGAATTCAAAACAAGAGATTAAAGGTTAATATTGGCAGCCCAAGATAGTGGGCTGCATATACATTGGCTTACGAAGTCCACTGAACATGTGGAAGAAACAGACAAATGTAGGTTTTGTAAAACCGGATTGAAAACAGTCACGCACACCTCGTTTCTGGATGTGCTATACCAATGGCAGAAGGACTGTATACTGAAAGGCATAATAATGTGACAAGACTGTTGCACTGGGAACCAACCACTGAAATCATGTGCCACAAAGCATTATTGAAAATGATGAAGTTTACATCACATGGGATCATCCATTACCAACAGTTCAAAAGATAGATGCTAGAAAACCAGATATAGTAGTCCAAGAAAAGAAGACAAAAGTAGCATTGATCATTGAAATTGCCACACCCAGTGAGTATAGTGTGTTGCATACAGACAGACACAAAGTCATAAAGTATCAGGATTTGCAGGTAGAAATGAGAGCAATGAGGAAGAATGATACCCAGACAGTTCCAATAGTAGCAGGGGCAACAGGTCTTATAAAAAAGAATCTACAATTGTATTTAGGTATGTTACCAATCCATTTAACCCCATACAAATTGCAAAAGCAGTCATGACTGGGCACATTGCAGGTGCTGCAAAGAGCACTCCTGGCTGATATAAAAGATTGACACAATATGTCATGGTATTAGAAAGCCAAAATACCTGGAGAAATTAAAAAAGGGCAAAAAGTTAAAGAAGCATCCTGGTTTCTAGGGTTTGGATATATATTTCTTAAGTCTTGCCTTCGTTTGTAAAGCAGAAAACCTTAGTAGGCAATATCTTTCTCACCCAGTGAAAGGATTTAATTTTTTCCCATTTGTCTAACACATGCCTGTACCATAGCTGACAATACTTTAATTTCATTTGTTTGAACTCCCACCATAAGACTTTCTCTTTACAGCTCTGTCATTTGTATTCACATTCTAATTGTGCTATTTTATACTCCAGTCCATTTAGATTCGATTCTTTCTCTGTCAGAATTTTGTGCTTTAGTTCCTAGGAAGCTGATATATTGCCTCTTGAACTCCTGCCATCTCTCTATAGTCCATTCCTTTTCTCCCTGAATCTTATTCTAGAGTGGGCTTAGCAAGTTCTCTAGAAAAAATACATTATTTCTGCCTTTCAACGGCAAAGGTTTGATGGACCACTGTATTTTTCCCCATCCATCCATCCTCCAAAGCTTCAGGATAATCACACAGTCATCAGACTTCTCAGTGGGGTGTACTGCATGTGTGTATCTTCTGTTGATCAACTAGAAATCAATCCAAAAAGCTACTCTGGAAGCTGTAAAAATATATTCATACACTTTAGGATGCAGCATTCTCCACACATCTATTTGTCTTAATGACTCTTAAAAAAAATTAGCTCTTTTCTGCATTTAGGCAGCTTAATCCTCCCTGTTTGAATCCTGCTGATAATAGGGTACAATGCTACACTGAAATACCCACCAGCTATAAAGCTGATTGTGTGTGTAGATAGAAGTAATAGGCCTAAAAAATCACCAGTGGGCTTGGGTCATCCTCATTTGGCCCATAGAAATTTCCAACAATTCTTTGCCCCAATCTGTGTCATAATCACTGCTACCCATTGCCCCTTTCATCTATGTTTACTTTGCTGACACTCCAGCTCAGACTTTTATGACTAAACAGATCTACTCCCCTCTTACAGTTGACATGCTAGAAGAACATTTTACTCCTTTCCAATTTCTAAAAAATTCTCTTTTCCTGCTTTCTTTTTATTTTTGCTTCTGGCAGCATAATAATTGGAGCCCTCAGCATGATACGCTTGGAAAGAATAGTGTTAGCTTTGGCACCTATGGAAGGGCATTTAACATTCCAATAAATTAATTTAATATCCTGATTTTTTGTTGGTTTGAACCAATAAAGTATCATCTTTGGTATTATAGTACTAGTGCTGATTATTTTGCATACTAGTCATATACACTTATTAGCTGATGGATAATCCTCAAGGGTGCAGAAACAAAATTGATTTACCTGTCATACTTTGAACAAGCTTGATTGCAAATTTAGGATGCACATTCCCACCCCAATCCTACCCGTTCATTCACAACATCCACTATTAGCACTGCAAAATCAAATTATATCCTTCTGCTGACTTATTATTTTATATTATAACATTTACGCATGAGGATTCAATGAGGGGGGAAGACTCTTCAAAAATAAATAAACAAGAGGTAAAATGAGGTGGGGTGGCTCACACCATGCAGATATCTGATTCCTCTGCTTAAAAACCAAAAATAAGGCATAGGATTGTAGTTGTGCCTTCTCCATCACCAGTGAAACAAGAAAGTAATGTTAGATTAAGTACAGTATATGTGTGCCATCTTTGACTTCAACAATAACAATTATTATATTAATCACAATCCAGAAAATTAGACTGAACAGTTATTGTGCTGATGAATACCATAGGCTGCCATCCTCCTGCTTTTAAATGGTAGCGACAAAATCACAGCTGCCAAAACACCCCTGCCTATGGAAGAAAAATAATGAAATGTCCAAAGAGCAATAAAAATAAGAAGCACTGTATTGCAGTTAGGGATAAACAGCTCGGGTATTTGGTGTTGATTGCCCATGAAGTTGATTCTTTACCATCATGCAGTCATTCCTTGCCATGCTTTGGCACATTTGCTCCATCTCATCTAGGTCACCTATTGTAATATCTGGACCCACAAAGGAAGACTGTCCTATTGCTCCAATCATCAGAATCATTTCTGAGTATAGCCAAAGCTCATATCTGTGCCAGAATCAGGAAAACGTTTGTGTCTGAATGAAGGGGCTTATTCTATCTTGTTACTGGTGACTACAAGGGCTGGTTCTTCCATTGTCTTACAGGTTACTATTTATTAAGTGATGACAGAGCAGATCTAACACTCTCTTCTTCCCTATACAATAAGCAGTGTTCAAATCCTGTACCGCACCACATACAAAGTACCCTAAGCAGACCCCAGTCCTTTAGTAAATTGATCCACTTCTGTAGGAGAATGTAACTAATAGTGGAGGTCTTTCTTCATAATACACAGTGTGGTCAAAAATTTCAGATTCACTTTATACCCCTTACCTCTGTGCACTCTTAGAAAAGGTACCATTAATTCCCATTTTGCATACAATGCCACAAGCAGTCAGGGACCACTCTTGCATCATGCCCTGCTATCTTAAGCAATGTTCTATTTTCCCAGGGCTTTCTCAAAATGTCCTCCCCATCACTGTAGTCCAAACAATGGAATATAAGATGTCTGGGAAGGCTAGTAGTTTCATTTTTACTGATTATTCTGTGAGCTCTTTCAATAACAGGCCCCTGGGTTTTGACTAGCAACACACCATATTCACATTTGACAGAGCTGATAGGATCATTCCTTCAACATTCAACAATAAATTTTGAATTATTTCTCTAGACTTGATTCTCACGGTCATCCAATTTGTTTTCTAATTGCTGTGTAAGTTCTGTAAGTGACAGCAGTAAGAAGCAACAATGGCTGTCTGCCTGATTTCTTTTTTTTTTTTTTTTTTTGCTTATTTAAAGAGTTGTTTAAGCTTTGAAATTGGGAGCCATGATTAGCTGTAGTTATCATAATGTGTTGAACATCCATAGCTGTGGTTTGCAGAAGCTGCATTAGAACATCAAGAAGGCTCAGAGAGCTTTTTCTTCTGCAACACATGCCTGCTCAATCGCCATCTCACCACTACACTTCACTTCAGTATGACCCAGTAAGATGCTTTGATCAGAATTTCTTCTTACAACACCCACCAACTATGAACAGAAATGTTATCTCATTAGGCAGATACTATTACAGATTTCTGTCTATCCTAAAAATGAAAAAAAAAACTAGAAAAACATAAAGTTTAGTTGATTTTATAGTGAAACAGGTGAAGACATTTCAGGTTTTATTCCCTTGCTATATGCAATCTGTACATACTCCCTTATTTACTTATGTGTTATTGCTGACCCTTTATCTTTTTCCCAGGAAATTATACACTCCATCTTGTTCATGTGTTTTATATATTATTCTCCTCCCAGGTTGATATTTACTTGGTGCTAAAGTTTTCCTGCTATAAATGTTGCTTTTTCACTTTATCAAACCCAAATGCCATTTTATATCATATGATTTTAACCATTTGTAGTTGTGCTTTCAGGTGCTTCTCTGATGAGCTGTGCACTTTTAAATAATCCGCAAAAAGTAGATGAAATGTCACTCACTGGACAAGGCTAGTTCTGGAAGCCAAGCTATAACCATGGCCTTATCTCTTAAGCAAACATTTCAAAATATAAGGTCAAGGTAAAACAACAGTTATGACAAAAAATCCTAAAGACATGCCTCTGGTGTATTTCTCCCCAGGTATCTGCGGAAAATAGGTTCTGTCCCAGTCGGACTTTCCCAGTAAACAAATGTTAAATAAAATAAATAAATACAAATTACCCCAAACATCTGCTTTTGGATTCTTATCCCTGGGATAATAATTTGCTCTTTGTCATGACTCGGTTGTATAGTGATTTGACATTGTTTTATAGTGGATGTTGTATAATTTATCAGTGTAGGGTGTGTTTTATATATCTGTAAGCATTGTATAATCCATGAATGAGGAATGCTATAAGACGTTTTTCTTTTTTGCACTCTGTCCATATTTATATATGTTTGGAGGGCAAGTTGCTAATCTATAGTTCTTTGGATGGATTGAAATATTTTTCTTAAGGAGCAGTATGGTAGTGTTAGCCACTGTAGTGTCTCTTCACGATATACATATAGAAAATATTTTCCAAACAGTAAATTATTGTGCAAAGATGTTAATAGTTTTAGGCAGAAGTTGGGTTCCTCATCTGGATCTGGGGTTTTCAATTTAGGAGCCTTTCTTAATTTTGTCTCAGGTTCTCTAAATGTTTTTTCATTCCATTGCATATCTTCTGTGTTAGCACTTCTTGCTACATTTTTTAACTCTTCTCTGAATTTGACATCTGCACTACATTAAAAGAGTCTTCACAAATGCTTCTCCAAAATGTATTTATTTCTTCTTCTTGGGTGGTGTTTATAATGCTGCTACTTTCCTTCTCGGTTCGCTATAAAACCTTTTAGGTCATCAATTGACTGTTTATTTTACACTTTTCTTTTGTATTTTTATGTATACCTTCCAAATTGTTTTGCTTGTGCTGATATTTTTATTTGATTTATTATTTTTGTGTAAGATATTGATCTGTTTTGATGTGCATTGCTTTTTATCATATTTATCTTTTTTAGAAATGTCGGTAGTCTATTCCTTTTTTTATACTCTTCTAGTAATAATACTTTTTGACTGTTTTTTTCCCTCTTGTGTGTTCCCATCATCACATTCTGCTTGTTTCCTTCCTATGCTTGGTTAATCTGTAATTTTGTAGTAGTACTTTTTCTGTTAATAGTTTAACTGCACATTAGTATATTTTATTTAGTTGTGTCAGATCACATGAATCTTTCTCTTAATTGTTCCAATTAGTATGTTCATCTGTTTTACCATTTTTTTTACTTTCTGTAATTTTGTTCTCTCTTCTGTCTTAATATGCATGCCCTTTTCTGTTAAATCAAGCAGGTCTTTCCTTAGATCATTCTATTCTTGGCTTTGAATATCATCCTTGCTATTTCCTCCTCTTCTCCTTCAGGTACAATCCATACTGGAATTTCATCTAAATCACTTGCAGAAGGTTCCAACATTTTAATCTGTGGCATATTCCCTTTGCATGTGTTCTTTTCTGTCTGTATCACCATTTTCTAGAGATTCACTGAGTGATCATATTGTGATATTGGCCATATTGGTGTTTCCACATTATTAAATTTACTTGAAAACTTATCTTTTGAAATTGAAAGGGTACATAGATCACTGAGAGTACCATCGATGAAGGAAAACTCACCACCACATTCAATTACAGTTAAGTTATGTCTAGCTTAGAAAAAGATCATATATTAAAAACAGTATGGTCCAGCCCACCTATTAAAATAGGTGAACATGGAATCAGATTTGACAACAATTATTCCAGTAAACTAATGATAAAAAGAAAATCCTGCTTACCACTGATTAAGGAACTTAACAATATTAAAGCCACTTTGGTGTTTTCCGCAAATATCAAATTATTTCTTTCTGAAGAACTAAAATATTTACCACACTGGAGGAGGCATCCACTTTTGTAACCAAAAAATAAAATCCTTAATAATACTGAAGAAATAGATTGGAACAGCATATCCCTCAAGAGACAGAGTGAGATGAATTCCTGGAAAACTGCTTCTAAAATTAATAAGCTTAAAAACAAGTGACTTTTATTCTTTGATTATATGACTTTTATTTTCTGAAACAATAGATTTGCCCTTTAAGTAAAAGGTTTGTATTGGACTTTAAGTTTCAAAACATATGTAAGTATATAATTATATTTTAAGCTAAAACATTTTTTTTCATGATAAGGAATATAAATGGTTAGCTTTACTGTTTTACTGTATCTACAGTGAAATGCTTAATATATTTCATTTAACTAAATTTATAAATGTATTTCTGAATGTTAGACAAATACGTCCTGTAAGAGAATGTCATTAAGTTGGAAGCAATAGACTTGGTAACTTTAACACTATATAAGTTAAGAGTTTTATTTTATTTGTTTAACATTGTTTACTATGTGCTTTGCTGGGTTAACTAAATGTCAGATCTAAGTAATATGCTAATTAAAAGTAATAAAATATAGGTGTTTTTTTTCTTTGTTCCTGTATAACACATTCCTTTCACAGATCTTTTATGTCATTAACAGTTTAAAAAAAAAGCTTCCGAACAAAAGGATGTTCCAATTGTGTGAAAATGCTTGGTTTTTACTTGCCTTGTTTCCTACCTGTTCCTTGAGCTGTTTTGAAGAAAATCTAGGTCAATGTTTTTCACTGATATCTGTGAACACAGAAGGAACTTTTTTTTGCCTTCTTTTTTCAATTATATATGTGAGAAATCTATTCAAAATAACATATTTTTTAAATATTTATTTATTTAGAAGTGAAGAATTGGTAAAACAAAATATACTAAGATAGTACTGTTTTACATTGAGCTATTCCTGACATGTAATTTGTTTACATTTTGAATGTTAGTAGCGTACGCTGTAGTGTTATTAACTCTAACTGTACACGTTAATGGAAAGAAGCAAAGTTAGATGTGCGTTACTTATTAGAACAGTCTAAAAGAATTAAGAAGAATGAGAAACTTACAGAAGAAATTAGCAGCTGCTGTATGCTGTAAGTTGTCACTTTCCCATACTGTAATCAAATTCTAATGTCAGGACGTGAAGCTTAGATCAGAACAGCTATTGACAATGGCTAAGATCACACTTTGATAAACTGAAAGGTTGCCAGCCTAGCTAGATAGAATTTTGTAAATAATTATATGTCATTTGTAAATATTAATATAATCCACAGGCTTGGTTTACAAATGTGAAGAGAACTAGATGTTATGATTAAACTATATGTTGTACTGATCTTCAAAAATGTAACCACAGTACACCCTGCTGAAAGAAAGCTGTTAAGTAAAGAATTTTACATCTGTGTTTGATCTCAAGCTCAGAGACAGTTTGTCTGGGCTAGGAAATTATTTCTATTGTTTTAAGACAAAGATAATTGCTAGATTTTACATGTAAAGTGTACTTTATTGCTGTGGCTTCCTGACAGGTGCAAGATTACAAAGATATGTTACATTTTGAGTTGTGTCAGCCTGGGAAACTTCAGCAGAAGTGTCAAGAATGATGTAATCTGAAATGACTCAGTAGTACTGTGTATTATCAATTTAAGGGCTATCTCAGAAAGAAAGAAGAGCATTTTGTATCTTGCCTTGGATCTAGTAAGAACATCCACTCACCAGCACTTGCTTGCTCTGTTTGTAAGTAGTATTTAGAACAGTGACTTCTGTTAGAATAGATAGGACTATAACCAGATTAGTCTAGCTGTTTTCTATATTTATGTCAGATGTCATTGTGTTGAATAATAAGTATTGCCCTGTGTTTTTATTATTTATTATTAATATTTTTAAACCTTTTAACTGTGTCTGTTTTGTGTAGAGATAATTTAAGCTCTAGAGTACTTGCATGTATTTGGTGATACTGTACAAAGCCAGTCCAATAGCCTTGCTGTTTGTCACACTTACTAATTGGGTAATAGGATCTATATTACAATATCAAAACTTTAGTAATATCAAAACATAATAATGTTGAACGGACAGTTTAACTCAGGGAAACACTTCCTTTTGCTGTTATGTGGATTATGTCCATTTCTCCAAGTTGGAGCAATCTCATAGTTGGTATATTTAGTTAAGGGGGTGTGGGGGAAAAAACCCTCACTTGAATTGGGATTTAAAGTTTTTTATTTTTAATGCAGCCAAGGGAAATGTTTTCCCTGGGTTAAGTCGGCCATTCGACATTATTAGGTTTCAATATTACAAGATCGATCTTTAGTTATTCGATTAACTAAAGTTTTGATCTTGTAATATAGACCTGGATAATAATATTGCACAGTTGAATTGGACACCTTTTGGTAAGGGCCTTTATAGTAGTTGATAGTAGTGGATGGTGGCAGTCAGTACTACCTTATAGTCTGGGCAGAAATGGGCATAGCCGGAGAACCTGTGCCAGCCTTCCCCAGGAGTGTTTGTGTGCTTGCATATAAGCTACTTGGGCAGTGACATGAAGCCCTGGTTGGACAGAGAGGGTGCTGAAGGTTTTGGCTTAACCACTCGGCTGAGATCTGTACCCTATAGCAGTGGCAGTGGGGAGTCTTATTGGGGATCTGGAGAAAAAGGGAGAAACCAGCCGCAGACTGACTGTGATCTCTGTGTGCTCTTAAGGGAAATTGTACTTTACTGTGTGTGTACTTCTTATCCCCTCAATGTGCACACCCCTCACTGGTGCTAGTGGTGAGGATTGAGTCTCCTTGATTACTGGGCCAGTCCACGGGCATCACATATTAATTGGTTGGCAGTGGAGTGGTGGGATATCCACATCACATATTAATTGTTGGCAGTGGTGGGATATCCACATCAAATATTAATTGTTTGATAGTGGTGAGTTAGCCACATCACATATTAATTGGCTTGTAGTGGTGTGAATAGTGAATTCCTGTAGCTTGTGTACAGTGATCACTGAAGATGTTTTTGTACTCTAAATCAGCCATGCAGTAAACATTCAGAGTTCAGATCACAATTGCATTATTTCTTTGGTTAGCTTAGTCAGGGAGAGCAGGCAAGCATCTCACCAGAGGAGTATGATAAGCTGACAAGGAGACAATTGGCTGAGATGTGCCAGGCTAAAGGACTGGTGCATGGTAACCTGACTAAGGCAGACATGATTGCAGCTTTGGTCACAGCTGCATTAGAAAATAGCAACCAGGAGGATGATCAGACTGGCCATGGAGATGTACAACACTCAGAGAATGGACAGCTCAACCTTTCTACAGAGGACTTAAATGTTGACTTAGATGCTGACTCTTCGGCAGAGTCATGGAGGTAATGAGGAAGAGAGTAACCAGACCCCAGAAGCACAAAATGTCAGTAAATTTCTTCCACAGTTTACAGAAGGGGATCATTTTGATAGTTTCATTCATATGTTTGAGAGGGTATGTAAACAGTATGATGCTGACCAAAGGCTCTGGGTAGGTTCATGATCCCCTTACTCCATGATAAAGCTATAAATGTACTTTCCAAGCTGTATGATCATGACTTTTTAAACTATAATGCTGTAAAGAATTGTCTGTTAGAATGCTTTAAGCTAACACCTGAAACTTATAGGAAAACGTTTTGTGAGCATAGACGCAAGGCAGATGAAAGTGTGTGTGAATATGTTGCTGAACTAAGCATTTATTTTCATAGATGGGTGAGTAGATGTCAGGTCACCACTTTTGAAGAGCTGGCAGACCTTTTGGTGAGGGAACAAGCCCTTAGCACTTTGCCTGAGGACATGAGGATCTGATTAACTGATAGACAATGTGCTACTTCAGATGAGTTGGGGAAGAAGGGAGACCTATACCTAGCAAGCAGGACATCACTGCACAGGAAAGGAACACCTAGTGTTGCTCATGAATTTAAAGGAACCCATGGTGGGCAGGCCAGACAGCCACAACAGAATCTGCCAGTAGCAGGGGAAGCCACTAGTCCAGGTACACATCCAGGACCTAGGGTTAAATGTTTTGAATGCAACCAGTGGGGCCATGTGGCATGCAGGTGTCCATGGAGGCAAGGTGAGGAACAAAAGGTGGGAGAGCCAGTAAGTGGAAAAGACAATATGTTAATAGTAGGTTGTCTTGAGACAACAGGGGTACCAAACTACCATCCTGCAGATGTCCTGATAGGGCAGGATTTGGTTGAGGCAGTACCATATGTTAATGCAGTTACATGCAGTCAGACATGGAGACAAGCATGTGGATCTGGTAGCCTGTGGGAGAAGGTGAGCCACAGCTGCTTGTGGGTTCTGATGTTCCCTTGGACAGAGTGACTGCAAAGGTAGAGGTGAGTAGTAGTACCCAGGCTGACAGTGAGGCACCACTGTCAGAGGATACCAGACTTCCTGTGGAAGGGAAGCTGGGAAGGGTAACAAAGAGAGAGTTGAGATAGGCTCAGCTCTCAGACCCTACATTACAACGCCTGAGGCAGGTAGTGAGGCACCTGATTCTCAAGGGAATGGGAAATCTGTATACTGGGACAAAGGGTTACTATATAGAGAGTGGCCCCCTGAGAGAGGGCTAGAATGTGAGAGAATACAGCAGTTGGTAGTGCCTAGAGCCTACCATTTGGCACTTCTAGCCATAGCCCATGATATTCATTTGGCAGGTCTTATGGCCGTAAAACGTACAAAGAGATGTATTATGCAGAACTTTAATTGTCCTGGAATTTTCAGAGATGTAACAGGGTACTGCAGGACCTGTGAGCAATGCCAAAAGGAAGGCAAGGCAGGAGACAAAGTCAAAGTGTTTTTATTATTTATTATTAAATATTTTTAAACCTTTTAACTGCGGCTGTTTTGTGTAGAGATAATTTAAGCTCTAGAGTACATGCATGCATTTGGTGATACTGTACAAAGCCACTCCAATAGCCTTGCTGTTCATCACACTTACTAATTGGATAACAATATTACACAGTTGAATTGGACACCCTTTGGTAAGGGCCTTTATAGTAGCTGATAGTAGTGGTTGGTGGCAGTCAATACTACCTTATAGTCTGGGCAGAAAAGGGGCATAGCCGGAGAACCTGTGCCAGCCTTTGTGTGTGTGTCAGCTACTTGGACAGGGACACAAAGCGCTAGTTGAACAGAGAGTGTGCTGGAGCTCGGCTGAGATCTGTACCCTATAGCTGTGCCAGTGGGGAGTCTTATTGGGAATCTGGAGAGAAAGGGATAAACCAGCCCCAGATTGGCTGTGATCTCTGTGTGCTCTTAAAGGAAATTGTACCTTCATGTGCGTATACTTGTTATCCCCCCCAATGTGCACACCCCTCACTGGTGCTAGTAGTGAGGATTGAGTCTCCTTGATTACTGGGCTAATACATGGGCATCACATACACACACACATTCAAATTAAACAAGCAGGAATTCCTTTATATATAGTCAAGATTGCTTGTAACACTAGAATGAATATGAAGAGTAAACATCTTATGAATAATATGCAAATGAAAAAGGAATGAAATATCTACTATGTAATATTAATAAAAGAACAGTATCACTATGTTAAGGAATATATACACATACTGTAATTTCTAATAGACAGCTGATGATTAAATAGCTCTTTGAATGGAGATTTTAGAAATACAAGTTATATAGAATAAGGTGGAATATCCGTGGGGGAATAAGACAGAAAAATATATTTAAATAACAAACCACTTATAAGAATGATATGTATTACATATGCCTGCTTATGGCAGGAAATATGAATGTACATGATATCATGTAATTTACATATAAAATCATATAAAATATTTTAAAATGTCCTGAAAGCTGAAATTTGAAGCTGGGTCATGTGAACTTTGAAGCTTTTTGCATATTGTATGTTATTAGATTCGCTAAGACTACTGAAATAACTCATTTCATAAATCAGAACTGAAATGTGAGTGTAATATTGCTGAATCAGTACAATTATTTTGATAGAAAGTAAAGTAGAATTTTAAATATGTTTGAAACTGGGAAGGGAGAGTGGGATTTGAATTAAGCACATTGTAATATCTGAATACAATATAGACTGCAAATGCTTTATTTATTGACCCCAGAGAAATTGCAAGGCATGCTCTTTGACATTTTTTATGAATTAGTTAAATATGCTAGCTGAAAGATTTTTAAATATTTTGATAGTTATCATATTAAGAGTGTTATACAATTTTAAGATATAGACACTTGTACTTTTAAAATTAATTCAGAGATTTTGTTAGATCTATAAAATATGTATATATGTTTTAGTATGATAAATATATATATGTACATTGGTTTTCCTTTTTTATAATAAGTTTAATATACTAAGATTATCTGTCACCTGTAAGTGTTAGATATCTTTATCTCTTCAGTTCCCATTGTGTTCTGCTTCTTTATTTAGGGATTTAATTGCAATAATGATGAGTACGCAAATAATTTAGGAATGCCTACTGAATAATGTATACTACTATTACATACATAGGTATATAGTACATTATTTGTTGGATTATTTAATATTTGTGATGAATAAAAGAGGATTATTAAACAATGTAGTAATTGGGAGAATAGTTTTGAAAGGCAAAATAACTAAATGAATAGTCTCATTATTTTTAACTTATATATAATATTGTATTATTTGTAAGTCACTGTAGCTTTTGACTAGTTTTTAGATTCATTTTTTGGTATTGGCAAGTAGAGAGATACTATAGTACTTTGTCTCTTCGATAGGCAAACTAGGAACTTTCAGACACAAAGCAGAAAAATAAAGCCGTAAAATAAAATAACATAATAGAAAAAAAGCCTTAAATAAAATCACAAGGAAAACTTTATTAACATCCAGTAAGCAGTTTTGTCTTTTACGAACGACTTCTTCAGACTGAATGTAATGTATAGAAATCAACATTTATAAACAGCTAAATCACGATTCAATTAATCAGTTTAATTGTTTAATTTTCTTATGTTTTAAAATTCCTTTAAAATTTTCTTTCTCATTAAGTCCTGGAGGGTAACAAGCATCCAAATTTATTTGCCACAACTACTCCATCCAGTCTAACTCATCTTCAGCATCAGCCTATTTTCAAAATTCTGCACTTGATTGAAAACAACAAACTTAAAATCAACTTTGCATATATATTTCTTATATTGTTTGTTAAGGACAGTATTATCAATCACCTACTGAAATAGCATAGTTATGCTCATAAATTCTTTGGTACAGTTCCCTAGTAGTCTTGCCAACATAAAATGAAGATGCACAAAACTAAATACACAACAAATCTAGATTTACAAGTAAAGTATCCATTAATTCTAATCTTAACATTGTTAACTTTTAAATCAGCTAAATCTGTATGCAAATATTGACAGAAATTACAATTGAAACACTTGTGCATTTCTGCTTTGTTATACTTTGTACTGGGAAAACTTAATTTAGACTGAAAGACATTTTTAAAACTCTTTCCTCTTTTGTGAACAAATATTATGTGTGTTGGTGAAATGAGTGCCAAAAGTCTTAAAAGTGACCAAAATGCTGGTTGGAGATAATTTGCCTGCAGAATTTGTTGATAAATGGATTGAGAAGGTGGATCTACAATATTTAGATAAGTTGATTGGCTTGAATAAGAAGAAAATTGGCAACCTTAATGAAAAGATTCATGCTACCTGCTTTTCATTAAAAGATAATACCACTATTGAAAATGTTGAAACCAAAATTCTGCATTTTACAAGAGAGAAAAATGAAATATTAAAATCAAGGAAGCTTAAAAAGTTTGAATGAGACCGTGTTGATTATGAAAGGTGTGTGGCCTATGGCAAACACGATTCTGTGGAGAATAACATTGTTGAGCACAGCAGAGATGATAGAGTGGTAAACAGCAACCCTGTAGCAGTCAATGAAGGTGAAGCTGCAGTTAGAAGGTCCAAGGGGTTAACGCAAAAAAGAGGAAATGGGAGACTTTATAAATGGAGGGAGTTCTTTCAGCATAGTTAAAGTATTAACAGTGAAACCAAGTATGCAACTTGGGTTTTTCAATCAATGGAGGTATATCAAGACACCAGTACAGGCATTCAAACATTGGCACAAGTAGCTGTGCCCATGAACACAATGCAAGGAAGAGGGTAGTTTAATTTTAGCAGGGGATTTTAACTGCGTATCTAATATAGAAGATACAAGTGAACATAAGAAAGCTAAAATTCTGCCATCAGCTAAAGCACTAAACAGATGAATTAGTATTAATAATTTAGTTGATTTAATAGTAAAATCAAAAGATGAGCAATTGTTCTTCATTCATTATTCTTTTGTGCATGGGATACAAACTAGAACTGAAAGTTAGCCTAAAAACAAGGGTAATTAAATAGTAAAAAATTAACAATGTAATAGGTTTGTTAATCAATGGCTTCAATCCATTAATTCAAACATCCAACTGAACTAACACCACAGAACAAATTAAAAATCAAACATTCAGTATAACAAATTAATTACTATAAACACCATAAAAATAAAAAATACATGGTGGACCATATGCTAAGTAAGCTAATATTATAAAATCTTCATAAAAACAACAAGAAAAACATTTTATAAAGATTTAAAATATTATAATCTTTACAATTTTGCTTACTTTAAAATTAGCACACTAATTAAAGATAAAGCATAATTAAGTCCAGGGGACAGTGGCATTTAATCTTAACCACCATAAATGCTCATTATATTGTATTTGTTTTATTTGCTCACTGCTTCTTAATATAATCCATTCTTGCTTTCTCATTTTTTCCTTTCCAAAATTTACCATTTCTGAATATCAGGCCTTCCAGTAGTATTAGTTTTCAAGAAAATATACACTGTGTGTATATCTATTGACTGGAAAGTCTCACCCAGACTCTGCTACAGTTTGCTGTGAGGGAACGGTTAGTTTGCTTTTTATTTCTTGTATTTTGTATTACTTCATTGCCTTTTTCTATTTTGTATACTGTGATTTGTTTTCATTACACTGTCTTTTACTTGTATTCTGCTTTTAACTGCATATTAAAACTTGAAAAGAGACCACAGCTCTGTCTCTTGTGAGTCAGACAGAAATTAGAACAGGTCAGTTAAGGAGTCACACATAAGTTAAAACAGGTTAATCATCTTTGAACTGAGGGAGTTGAGCTAGGAACTAAACCTTCTATTAAAGGGGTAAAATAAAGCATTTCAGACCTTTACTGGAAAGGCTCACCTAGACTCTGCTACAGTTTTCTGCGAGGGAAAGGTTAGTTTGCTTATAATTTGTTGTATTTTGTATTACTTTATTGCCTTTTTTATTTTGTATACTGTGATTTGTTTTCTTTACACTGTATTTTACTTGTATTCTGCTTTTAACTGCATATTAAAACTTGAAAAGAGACCACAACTATGTCTCTTGTGAGCCAGACAGAAAACAACACTGTCTTTCTAGTTGCCTGCCCCTTATGTTAATTTGACCATATATCTCATTTCCTATCTGCTTTTACTAGCTGGTGTGAGTAAGTACAGAATTATCATCTTGTGAAATAAATCCCCTTCAACTATTTAAATTTATTGGCCATCCTATTGTATTCCATAGTACCAGAATACAAAAGTGACCACCCCCTTTACATCTATCTTGCTGTTTTAAAAATAGTGACTCTCCACTAAAACTTAACTTTTTAGACAGGTAAAACTTAAGTTACCTACTTTCACACCTAACTCTTCTAGTGCATACTGCAGTGTTTAGGATAAGCCATTTTTTCATCTTACCTTTAAGCATCTATTGGAAGACCACCAGTTATTGGAGAGCCCACATTCTACCTCTCAGTAGTCATCTTGGGATTAGTGCTTTTGTTTTCTCCTGGTGAGAGAAGGAGTGAGTTACATTATTTCCTGGAGACTGCTGATCACCAGAAAACTTAATAATTGCTTTATAGATGACAGCTTGGAATTTGTGGTTATATTCTGATCCTGGTGATAGTAGGAGCAGAGTGCATTGATTCCTGACTTTCTGGTTAGAGAGTGAGTGCCTGTGCTTAACGTACCTGATTGGTCTGGTTACTGTTTTAGGCATCTACCACAAATAAGCTACAAGCCTGCAGTCCCTTGCATCATCTGGCACAAGACTGTGGATCACCAAATAGGCCATGGCCTGCTTCTCTTCTTGCGATTAGTACTAACATTTTGCTTCAGTGAGAGAAGAAGCAAAGGAGTATTGTATGGCAACAGAGTGAAGCTGTGCTGAGACCAGCATTAGTAGTAGAAAGGCAGCAGCCATTCATGTAACTCCCCTCTTTTCATCATTCTTGACAAGCTAATTCTTTATTTTTGAGTAAGTACTACTTGATTTCTTTCTAACTTTAGAATGTCTGCCTAAATACTTCATCCTTAAATTTTCAGGGTCTATGTAGTAGTTTCCTTTCAAGTGTTTAGCAGTGCTCTGTACAGACTCAGAGACCTTGAGTGACATTTTTCCTGTAAAATGAATATATAAGGAAACAGCTCCAGTACTTAATAATAATGACCATCCCTCCTGGCATGTCTAAAGGTCAGTTCCCTGTGTTTTCTCCTGTTAACCTGGTGAACTTGGACATTCTGAGTCAGTGTAGCAACTGCCTCATGTACACAGACAACCCTCTCCTCTTACCTCCCAACACTCAGACTTGTGAGAGATGCACTTATATATCCAAATTGGAAGCCATGCACTCTCAAGCCAAGACCAGAATAGCTGGTCAAGAGGAGAAGGTCAACACCTGCACCACACCACATGCAACACATAGCCCTCCAGCACACCCACTATCACAACTCTTACATAAAAACACAAACCACACATTCACCTTCACGGAGGCTCTCAATAAAAATCTACCCAAACAGCAGAGACCTCCAAGGCAGAAATGCACTAGACCACCACAACACAGCACAAACCACAAGACACATAGCTCACCTACACAGTGTCCCTCAACCTAAGCCCCAAAGGCAAAACAGCTTTCCCAATACATTAATTATAGGTGACTCGATAGTGAGGCACACTGATGTCCCACTCACTAGGTTGAATAAGGAGAAGGTAATAGTCAGCTGTCTATCAGGTGCCAGAATCCAACACATAACACAGGCACTCAGGTCACTCCACAAGTACAAGTATGACTCTATCACTGTCCATGTGGGTGTGAATGACCTGAATACACCTATCTGGACAACATGAAAAGAGACATGGAGGAGCTCTTGGATTATGAGGCCCAGGTAGGTATGACCCTAGCCCTGAGCTGCATCCTACCATCACCCAGAATGATACCTCAGTACAAGCAGAAAATGATTGACTTCAACAATTGGTTAAGTTTCTGTTGTCATTCTAAGGGGATCCGGTATCTGTCTTCTTGGGATGATGTGACTGACAGACCTCGATGCTTTCCCAGAGATGGTCTGCATCTGTCACCCCTGAGTTTTCAGATACTGGCTAAGGCTCTTGCCACCCCTACAGTGCTTTTTTAGGCAATGTTCCAAAGACCAAATTACCACCATAACTGCTATAAATAAATGCAATCTGAGGGTCATGCTGCTCAATGCTAGATGTCTAAAGCTCAATATGCACTTGCTCAAAGCACTTCTCAAATTGGAGAACATTGACATTTGTGTTGTAATGGAGACCTGGTTTAAAGTAGCCGAAAGCACAACCGTGAAACCAGTCTATAACTCATTCCACACCTTTCAGCCTCAGAACATGGAACAAAGCTCCAAAGGCAGTGGTGTCTCCATATTCATAAAGGATATGCTCACCTTCATACTAGTAGCCCAGCATAATGCATCTGAGATACTTCAGGTACAACTAACATTGGGTAAGATGGTGATTCAGGTAGGAGCCTGCTATAGGTCCCCAACCATGTCACAATACTCTCAGTTTACTTTCCTAAACACTGTGGAAACTATTATGATCCAACTCAACACTCTCATACTAGGTGACTTCAACTATCCCTCCATCAACTGGGAAAACTACTCATGCACCAATACACTGGCCCAATGCTTCCTGGAATTCATAAATTCCAATGCCCTGGACTAGTGCATTCTTAGCCCCACTAGAGGAAGCAACATCCTTGACCTGGTTATTACTAACATGGGCAAGTGTTGCTCTACACCAATAGTCAATTCCTCCCTGGTTAGATCCAACCACAAATGAATCACCATGGAAATCCACATCTCACCCACACCCCCTGCAAAGGTAACCAACATGAAAAACTTCTCCAAAGCTGACTTTGGGTTTCAAAAACAGATGGCAATGGAAAATAGATGTATGACTGCCGAGTAATACACAGATGCACTGTATGAACACATACATAAATACATGGAACTAGCTATATATATATATATATATATATATATATATATATATATATATATATATATATATATGGGTCTACTTCATTTGCCCTAACTTCCGATTGACCGACACCCATTTGCCCGAGACCGAATGACCGAAATTTCATTTAACCGACACTTCATTTGACCGACACTTCATTTGACCGACAAGTATTATTGGCAAGAAAATGGGATATGCCCCCTTCCCCACTGTAGTGCAACCCTGGAGTTAGAATATATATTATATATGGATCTATTTAATTTCGAAAAAGAAAAGTAGAGGACCACTTACAAGAAAGTGCAGTTAAACAAAAGTGCACTTTTGCAAATATCGTTTCAATGACCTGATAAAAAACACAAAAAACAGTGTTCTGTAGGGGGGTATGCCCCCCTGCACCCCCCACACCCTTGCTACTTAAATATAGTAATTCCAAAATTGTACTAGAGTGGGGAAACAGGTAAATTCATTTTCCCCACTGTAGTGTGCTTCGGCGCCACAGTGTTTCTTAGCAGTTTGTCGAACCGTTATTTGCGAAAGTGCACTTTTGTTTAAATACACTTTCATGTAAGTGGTCCTCTACTTTTCTTTTTCGAAATAATGAAATTTCGACAAAGAAAAGTAGACCCATTTTATATATATATATATATATAGAGAGAGAGAGAGAGAGAGAGAGAAGAGGGGTAGGTGGGGAAAGAAATGAAGACCTTGCATTGGAAGGATAACAGTAGAAAAGGTAGCAGGGGCAAACAAATATAAAATACAGTCATAAGCAGAGAAGGGTGATATATGACCACACAAGGTAGGGACAACAGTAGAGGGACACATACATACAGACACTGACAAAATTCATCTGGTGATGGAGATGGCTAGACTATAAACAAGATAATGAATACTGGCATATAATGGAGGGGAACACTCTGATGGGGGAAAAGACAGAGTAAATGAGACATGCTAGGCTGGCCCAGAGGTTAGCCTACCAAAGACATCAGTCACCTCTGTGGCTGACACCATGGAAAGGTGTTGCCCCTGGTCATCCAATAGTCAAGGCTGACTAGCTGCATGAGGCTTGCCATGGTGTCCAGGTGGGCATACAAATGCTGGCACTCTTCATATTAAATCAGCATCCACAATTCATATCAGGTGTCCACAGGTGTCCTGTTTGGGACACTGTCAAAAGAGAAACCGCTACAACTTCATGAAAGGAGGCCACTGAGGCCAATAGGAAACCTTCCTGGTAGACTTCAGCAGGGTAGCCTCTGTTCCTCTGCCTAATGATTACTAGTCAGCTAGTATCACATATGTAAACTTGTCCAGATGCAGGTGCTTGTAACCACTCATTTGTCACTGCCATAGATAGATCTGTAAAAAGAAGGAGGAAAAAAGCAAAAGAAAAACAGAACACATTAGTACATACAAAGTTAAAATTAGAATGGCAATTGCACACTGCAGAAATGTGCACCCCACTTCCAGAACAGACAGTTGGCCCTCCTAAGGCAAGCTTCTCTGTTCTGTTCATGTTCATCTGCTTCCATAAAAGAAAACAGGCAGAGATTAGTACACCACTAAAGTTATGTAATGAAGACAAAAGAAATAAACAATCACTAGCAAGGAAACATGTTAATATACAGTGCTTACACTGCATACTTGGCACACTGTCACTCAAATTTGCCTCACACTGGTAAACCAGGTTGGTGGGCACCACTGCAGGTCACTATCCACGTGCCTGCAATAGTCAACAGAACAGGTGATGCCAATGGCATCACTCACTTTTCTGGCAAGCTGGTGCCCGACATTTAACTGATATTATAATTGTCCACTATACATGACCTTTCACTTTTTCATTTCTCCAAGTCTTTTGGGTTTCTTATACCATGACAGGAATGGACCCCATTCCTAAGTCAAGTCAAAGTATGATTAAAGTTCTTTGTGCAAAAATGTTTATTTCCTCTAATTTCTTTCTTAATCTTTTTGCATATCTTCTGTCTGGACATTCTGGGCTTCTTGCATAATAGTAACAATACATAATTACTTTCTTATCCTCAACAGTCTACTCTGTCATCTTTATGGCTCTTTTTTGGCCTATCAGTTTTTGTGATTTTTATAGACTACTACTTCCTTCTACAGCAGAAGGGCCATCCTCTCCTGACCCTGACCTAGTCCCATTGTAGGAATGTTTCTGTAGCTTGAGGAATCTTCACTGTCATTTTTTCCAGTCCTGCCACCAGTTCACCTGCCAGGATTGGACACTTTTTTATCCTTGGTGTTGTGCACTCAGTTATCTTTTTTATTTTTTAACCTACTTCTGTCCACGATATATGCTATATAAAATATAGTGTCATCTTTGTTAGATTTTGTGAAAAACAGGGTCTACCTTGTGAAGGTACTCACTAAGACTTGAGGATGAATTCAGTTCCAGCAATACTACTCTCCTTTGCTTGCTGATTTATGATGTCTCCATTCAGATCTAGTGAGTGCTCTTCAATATCCAAGTAAATGAAACAGGAAAATCCAAATCTTTGTCTGTCACACCAGGCAGAATCCCTGCTGACTCCACCACCTGAGGAGGCCATCTCCTCTTTACAGGTCTAGTTGAGCAATAAAATGGTAGTCATATACATACAACCATGTGATGCCCATTGAGGCAGAGAGACAGTGCAATCCTAGAAGTATCTGTGGCACAGAATCACAGTGCTATGATTTTAGCAGGCTCCATGCAAGACCCTAGTATGCACATGTAATAGTGGCATGAGAATAAAAATAAACAAGCTGGTAAGCTTTGATCGTGTGTGATAGCATTATGCATTATAAAAGAAATTCAGAAACAGTTACACTAAATTCCCACATTAGCATAACCACCATGCTATGAGGGATGCTGTGGTGCAATATAAAGTTCTGTCACTATGCTGGGAAGACTGCATTAAAATGAGCAAGTCAAGAATCAGGATGTCATTGAAAAAGACATGGCACTTACATACAGGTATACAGATGGAAGATGAGTTGCTAGATGACATACCTCTCTGCACTGTGCTGAGTCACATGGATGACAGCAGAAGGGACAGGAGAAGGGAGTAGATGTAGGTGGGATTAACAGCTCATGAGCATGACAGTTACATGTCCAGCTGTAGAGAAGAAGACCATGGAAGGGAACGCAGCACAAGGACATAAGAGCTACAATTCCAACTGTGGTAGGGAACAGAGCATAAGGGTATGACAGCTACATGTCCAGTTGCGAGGCAGACACACTGTGGGCATGGAAGACTCAGTATTTGTCCTGTACATAAGTAGCTCAGAGCTATGCCTACATAGGGTTGGGGAGGTACAGTATGTGCACAGCAGTGCAGGAACTCATATTGGTGATTCTGGGCTTTGGCTAGTGATTACATGCCCATCATTATTAATGATAAAAGATACGGAAATGATCACAGCATGACAGCATGACATGTACATTGGGACCGAATGGGGAGGGGATTAGCATTAATGGTAAAAGATAGGGGGCATGATCACAGCATGACAGCATGACTTGTACATTGGGACTGAATGGGAAGGGGTTTAGCACTGCACATGCATGTGAGACAGTCAAGGGCAGTCATGTGCGTGCACACACACACACACACACACACACACACACACACACACACACACACACACACACACACACACACACACACACACACACACACACACACACACACACACACACACACACACACACACACACACACACACACACACACACAGACCAACATGTGTAACGCACACCTATACACATCTTGTCATGGGCCTATAAGACTTACAATTGCTGAAAAAGTTCACCCAGGAGACTGAGGTGGTACTTCAGGAACATGGTATGCACATACTGGACAAAGGTAAACTAGATAATGCATTCTGGGACCAGGTGTGGCCTGTAGGTGGTGCAGGATATCAATGTTTTGGGTTTCTGTAACAGTTGTGCAGTTTAGTTGGCAGTGAAAAGTAACTGATATGCTACTGCAAGCCTAAACAAAGGCACTGAACATTTACAAAGCTATGCCCACTGCACAAATTAGCCCACCCATGCACAAGTGACTCAACAGAGGTTGAAGAGTTTCTGGTACCCCTGACTGGGGAGGGTAAACATGCCTTCATATATGGCAGTGGCTTGGATGTGGGAGATGGACTGGGGACAAGTGCTTGATTTCCTGTAGCTGATGTTGCTGAGTAATAGCAAGTACATTTTCACATTGTACACTGACCTGCATGTGAGTGGACATATTTGGCACAACATGTCTGCATGTCTCTTCTCCCAGCATTTCCAGACTGAAACTGCAGCACTCTGCATTGCAAGGTGTGTGTGTGCCTATATGGTATGCACTGATCGTGTCATGTGCCAGTATGTGCATCACATGTTGGGGATCCAAGGCATATGTTTTACTGCAGACACAGATATGTTATAGTTATGGCTCCACAGTTTCCATTGACAGAGGGTATGGCATGATAAGATGCCATGTGGCTGATGTCATTAAGTCATCTCTAGCTCACAATAATGACAAAGTGCACATTACACAATCAAATGGCACAGTGCCACTGACAGCAGTCAGAATACTGGAGGGCTTACACATATCCCCACATAGAATGTGATGTTGAAGAGGCAGGTCAGATTACTGGTCCTACCAGTTTTTAATGAAAATGAACCTGATTAAGCTAATATTTCATACCTTCACACCAAATCTATCCAGTCCTCATCTCCTAATTCTTGTTCCCTTATCACTTATCTGGAAATACATTTTTACCACAAATATAAGATGGTGACTCTTGAACTTGATATACTCTATTAGTATATAATATTTCCATGTCATGTTTTACCTGATGATTGATCTCTGTCTCATTATACTTCTATGTAAATGGACTTTTTTTTACTAACCTTGTAAATGTATAACGTCTAATTATTTATACTTTTTGTAACTTGCATTGTTATAACCTGGATTTTTTTATATAACTTGTTTTGAGATTTTGTGTTTTAAGATTATGATTGGATCTTTCCTCTACTGAAAAGTTAACAAATGTAAAATAAATAAATAAATAAATAAATAATGCTGGACATCCTGTAACTGTCAGCCCCACCCAGGCTACAAAAGAGTCACCAACATCACAGATAGTATCTGTCAACCACACTGCCTGTAAAATATGTGCAGATACTGTAGGGTGGCGGCATGTTGATGGGCATCACCACTATGACTGCTGGTCTTTCATGACTTGGATTCAGCACTTGGCCACATTAAGCAAATGTGCAGAGCTGTGATGCAGGCATAGGCTATTGATACACTCACCATGATAGAGCTGGTGAGTGCAGTGTATGACCTGTGTAATGATGTTTAACCTGTGTAGCATGTGAGATGACCTACAGCATCTTAACTGTCACACAGAGTACAGGGACAGGGAGCAGACATTGTTGCTCATATCCTTGGCAGCTCACATAACATCTGCAGGTGCTTCCCTGAGGTAGATGGTAATTATGATCCATTATGCCTCTGGACTCCATGCTAATTGTGGACATTGGAAGGCTGAGAGAAAAGAAGAATGGTCTTCTGGCAAATAAAATACAGATAACACACCATTCCAGAGGCCACATCACTGTAACCTGTGGCAGATGTGGATGTATCCAGTCTGATGGTTGTGACCAATGACACTCCTTAGGCTCCTCACCTCCGATACCTTACTAGCACATCATTTCTTGGTTATGTAGTTCTACACTGTAACTATTCAAACTCACAGTTGACTGACAGAGTACCACTTCTAACCATGTCTGTCTTCTGAGTCATGGACACCGTCCATCTATCAGGATTCCTATACATGCTACTGAATTGCTATATTATCCCTTTCTTCATCCGCATTATGACCTAAAACAGCAGGCCAGCAAAGAGTAAGTGAGCAGCATTCACAACACAGCTGCTTCACCCCATAACTGGAGCATATAATCCCTGACTTAACTGTTCCTCTCCAGATTGTCTACTGCATCCACCTCCTGTGATCCTTACCAATATGATAGCATTCCTATCAACTATCACTGTGCTGCACCCCACCTGAGCAAATGTTGAGGACTATTCCTTGGTTGCTATGTAGTCTGTGTGGGTAAGGTTATGTCTACTGCACAGCATGGTCAGTCAGTGCACTCTATTGCACAGCCTAGGTGTGAAAATTCATGCCTCACTTGTATTCTGTGTTATGTGTGTATCATGGCCTATAGTTATAGACCAGGCCTCACTTCTTTGCCAGTGTTACAATGCATTGTGTCTACTTATGCTTTGCATGGAATGCTGCTGCAGTCCATTCATTCAAAGGCTCTATACCTTCTCTTCTTGAACTGCTGTAGCAGGTCTCTAAGGCAATATTGCAGTGTTTCCATATTGTTGTATTTGCTTGTCTACTACAATATTTTTTAACATGACACACACTACAAACATCTACCTGTAGGTTTCATGTGCAAACTACTGTGCATTACCAGATGTATCCAAGCAGTAGAACCATCCCTTTAGGAGTCCAAACATATTTTTGACAATATTTTGTGTTTATGATTGTGCCATGTTATAAGCCATCTCAGCCATGGGCTGGGTTTTTCTAATGGAGTGGTCAACATCCCCAATTCTGAAACATATCCGGTATCACCAGAAACATATAACAGTGACACTATTATATATGGCCTGCTGCCTAATTGAATGGGATATGAATATACTGGCCTATGTACCTACCAAGATGTGCACGTACCATTAGATGACCTGGGATGGGAAGTCACCCAACACAAAGTGTCTGTCAACTGTGTTAATCAAGGGAAATGCATGGGTAGCAGGTGGACACATTGCTTATGACACCCTGTGCACTGCACACTACCTGAGATTTGATGAAGTCAAAGCTGCTGTGATGCTAATGGAGCAGTCAGTTCAATCAATGGCTTCCAAGGCCTCAGGGGAAACAGGCTAAATTGTAAAGTGCCTGCATGATGTTGGTTCTTTCCATTGTTGTCCATGTCGATTATTCTGTCTCCTCCACATACTGCAGCTTCACATCAAGGAACTGGTACAGGATCTGCAAGGCTGATGTCTGTGAAATTCCTAGAGTGTCTTTTGTTGGACACTGAAAAGTCCCTGTAGCAAGGATGTTTCATGCTACACATACCTTGGTGTCCACAGCGATGGCAGTCCATGAACCCCCTTCATAAGTAGGTTCATAGTAAGATTCATGGGTTCATAGGAAGTCATTGATATGCAGTCCTTGAGATAATTTAAGTGCCTAGCTCAAATTCCCAACTGCTGTAAAGCACTGTCTGATTGAATGACTTTCTCAAGGTCACACAGTAGGCCAATGAAGGCTGAATAAGTAGATTGTTAACAGACTCGACTCTTAATCCATGCACTAAATTACATGTCTCTACTACCTCCCGTATGATCTGTCCATGCATGCAGTTGACATCAACAATGTCCTGGTTGAGGACATGACAATATGATAGGCACTGGAGGAGCTGTTTTCTCTGTGGGGAGTGAAAACTTTGAATGTTATGGACACCAGCTCTGAAAACAGTATAGCTACTAGTATCACTAACATCATATGGGAGCTCCAATACACCAAAGTCTCAAGGGATTCAGAATGGATGAATGTTACAATGAATAGTGCTGACTTTATATAGCACGGAAATTGATCTGTCAGGTTTCATTTTGTCATTTACATACAGAATGGGACTCACTTGCATGCAGGGTCTCAGTTACTTAACATCATGCTGCATTTGCATACCAAGCATCATGCATTATTTCTTCCATAGTGCAATGGAGCTACTGGTGTCACTGCTCTCCATGCTGTTTCAGTTAACTCTGTGTGATAAATGTTTCTTGTATACCTCCCATGTTTTCCATTTGGAAGGTGATAGAAAACAATTTTAAAGCAGTTTATTCATAATAATTGACATGAGTCAGTCAACAAGTTTAATATGTATGCAGTTGGGTATGAACATTTTTCAAAAGCAATTATACAAATAGAAATAATCTTTAGGATCGTAAAAGAACTTGTAAAACTAAGACCAGCTAAAAATGTGTCTGCACCTGCTGTAACTAACTACTGTTTAAAGTTTACAGGTGCTCCCCTACGTACAAACAGATTACATTCCTGGGGTGTTGTCATAAGTTGAAAATGTTGGTAAGTCCAATACACCCTTGACGATTAACAGAATGTGCTCAAAACTGTACCAATAACCACCAAAAAAGCACTAAAAATTGTACCAATAACCATCAGAAAAGCACAAAAAACACAAATATGCATGATAAAGATAAAAATAGTGTACTGTAATCATAAACAGAAATAATCATGCCATATAACAAAGGTGATTAGAGTGCTCAATTTAGTCACTAATACGTATCAGTAGTACTACGTATTTTGACAGCAGTGTATTTTTTACCAACGTTCAGCAGTACTTTAATGTATAATAGCATAATACTGTACACAATACTTAGATAAAGGATGATAATGAGTGCACAGATGGAACACTGTCAGGAACTGGGAATATTCAAAAAACCTCCTTTGGCTGGAGATGGCATTGGTTCTTGTTGTTCTTGTGTACTGTGTACTGTGTCCCACCTCTGCTCTATTGAGATATCTATCAGGAGATGTCTGCACAGCTGCTTTTTTCTTATCCTTATAAATCTTCCTGTAGCAGGCAATAGCTTTGTGAATAACTGCACACACTTTTGAAAACTTTTCAGTGTTTGGGTCTTTAGACTCAAAACAAGCAAGTGCCTTCTCAATCATGTTGAAATCTTCAGTCAGCTGCTTACAGGTGAATTTCTTGGGTTCCATAGTTTCATGTTCCTCCTCTGTGAATTCCTCCTGTGCCCTTTGCAATTCTAGCTGCATCAAACCCTCATTGCTCAGCTCCTTATTGTGGCATTCTAATACTTCATGGATATCTTCTTCCTCAGTTTTCAGTTACAGTTACCTGCCCAGTTCCATCATCTGGTTGGCCACTGAAGTCACTGTCTCTATAATTCCATTCAAGCAGTGGTGCAGCGGAAGCATTGTCGCCTCACAGCAAGAGGTTCACCAGTTCGAGTGGGGTGCCTTCTGTGCGGAGTCTGCATGTCCTCCCTGTGTTCATGTGGGTACCCTCTGGGTGCTCTGTTTTCCTCCCACATTACAAAGACATGCCTCTGGAGCCTTTCTCCTCAGGCCTCTGCTGAAAATTGGCTTTGTTCCAAGTCGGACTTTCCCAGTTACCAAATGTTAAATAAATAAATAAAATAAATAAATTATGGGCAGATCTTCTTCCAAACACCATTCATGATGGTAGTCTTTACCTCTCACCAGGAAGCATCAATGTTCTTTATTGCCTTGCAGATATAGTTCTTCCAAAACTCTCTCAGTGTCACTCTACTGCCCCTTCTGTCTCCTTCACAGCCATTGTGAAAGTTCTGAGCATGTAGTAAGCCTTATAAGTTGCTCTGGCACCTTTATCCATTAGCTGAAGGACAGAGGTGGTATTGGGAGGCAAGTACACTACCTTGATGTGGTCGTGAAAATTGTCCAGGAATGGTGGATGACTCTGGGCATTATTTAGAACAAGCAGGATCTTGAAGGGCAGGTTTTTGTTGTGGCAGTACTTTTCCATCTCAGGTAAAAAGGAAAGGAAAAGCCAATCTTCAAAAAGAGGTTTTGCCATCCTTTCTTTACAGTTAGACTTCCACACAACAGGAAGTGAAGCTTTGACAACATCCTTAAGGGCCCTGAGTTTTTTGGAATGATAGATTAACATAGATTAAATTTTACAGTCACCAGCAGCATTTCCACATAACAGGAGTGTACATAATGGGCATGTTGGTGAAGGGAACAGAGGGGATGAGGAAGTGATGGGTAGGAATGGTGTTAAGGAGAGGAATGCAGAAGGTCAGATGCTAGTGGATTTTGTGAAAAGAATAGACATGGCTGTAGTGAAGACATATTTTTAAGAAGAGGGAGGAGCATAGGGTGATGTACAAGATTGGAGGAAGATGCACACAAGTGGATTATATCCTATGCAGGACGGCCAGTCTTAAGGAGATTGGAGACTGTAAAGTGGTGACAGGGGATAGTGTAGTTAGGCAGCATATAATGGTGGTCTGTAGGATGACAGTGGTGATCAAGAAGAGGAGGAGGAGAGTAAGGGCAGTGCCAAGGATCAAATGGTGGAAGTTGAAAAAGGATGATTGTGAGATGGGGAAGAGTTAAGCCAGGCACTGGGTGGCAGTGAAAAGTTACCAAATACCTGGGTAACTACAGTAGAGCTAGTAAGGGAGACAGATAGAAAGATGCTTGGTGTGACATCTGGACAGAGAAAGGAGGAGAATGTAATCTGGTGGTGGAATGAGGAAGTGCATGAGAGTATACAGAGGATGAGACTGGCAAAGAAGAAGTGGGATTGACAGAGAGATGAAGAACGTAGACAGGAGTATAAAGAGATGAGGCATATGGTGAAGACAGAGGTGGCAATGGCTAAGGATAAAATGCATGGAGAGTTGTATGAAAGGTTGGACACTAAGGAGGGAAAAAAGGACCTGTGCCAATTGGCTAGACAGAGGGCAAGTAAGGGTAATAAAGGATAATGAGGGAAACATACTCACAAGTGAGAGTGTGTTGAGCAGATGGAAAGAGTACTTTGTGGGGCTGATGAATGAAAAGAACAAGAGAGAGAGAAGGTTGGATGATGTGGGGATAGTGAATCAGGAAGTGCAATGGATTAGCAAGGAGAAAGTAAGGACAGCTATGAAGAGGATAAAGAATGGAAAAACAATTGATGATGACATACCTGTGGAAGCATGGAGGTATTTAGGAAAGATGGCAGTGGTTTCAAACCAGATTGTTTAATGAAATCTTTGAAATTGAGAGGATGCCTGAGGAGTGGAGAAGTGTGTTGGTACCAATTTTTAAAAATAAGAGTGATGTGCAGAGCTGTACTAACTACAGAGGGATAAAACGGATCAGTCACAGCATGAAGTTATGGGAAGGAGTAGTGGAAGCTAGGTTAAGAAAGGAAAAGTTGATTAGTGAGCAGCAGTATAGTTTCATGCCAGGAAAGAGCACTATAGATGTAATGTTTCCTCTGAGGGTGTTGATGGATAAGTATAGAGAAGGTCAAAAGGAGTTGCATTGTGTCTTTGTGGACTTAGAGAAAGCATATGACAGGGATTTTAGAGAGGAGATGTGGTATTGTATGAGGAAGTCAGGAGTGTCAGAGAAGTATGTAAGAGTGGTACAAGTTATGTACGACGAAAGTGTAACAATGGTGAGGTCTGTGGTAAGAGTGACAGATACGTTCATCGTGGAGGTGGGGTTACATCAAGGATCAGCTCTGAACCCCTTCTTATTTACAATGGTGATAGACAGCTGGACAGACAATATTAGACAGGATTCCCCATGGTCTATGATGTTTGTGGATGACATTGTAATCTGTAGTGAGAGTAGGGAACAGGTTGAGGAGACCCTGGAGAGGTGGAGATATGCTCTAGAGAGGAGAGGAATGAAGGTCAGCAGGACTAAAACAGAATATATGTGTGTGTGTGAATGAGAGGGAGGATAGAGGAATGGTGAGGATGCAGGGAGTAGAGTTGGCAAACATGGATGAATTTAAATACTTGTGATCAACAGTTCAAAGTAATAGTAAATGTGGAAGAGAGGTGATATGAGAGTACAGGAAGGGTGAAGTGGATGAAGAAGAGTGTCAGGAGTGATTTGTGACAGACAGGCACCAGTAAGAGTGAAAGGGGAAGGTCTGCAAGAGGGTAGTGAGACCAGCTATGTTATATGGGTTGGAGACAGTATCACTGACGAAAAGACAAGAGTCAGAGCTGGAGCTGGCAGAGTTAAAGATGTTAATATTTGCATTGGGTGTGACAAGGATAGACAGGATTAGGAATTAGTATATTAGAGGGTCAGCTCAGGTTGGACAGTTTGGAGACAAAGCCAGAGAGGTGATGTGAAGGCTGCCAGGCTAGCTAGATAGAATTTTGTAAACAATTATATGTCACTGTAAATATTAATATGATCCACATGCATGTTTTTACAAATGTAAGAAAACTAAATGTAAGAAAACTGTGTTATATGTTCTGAGCTTCAAAAATGTAACCACAGTGCACCCTGCTAGAAGAAAGCTAATAAGTGAAGCACTGTGTGACTGTTTGATCTCAAGCTCAGAGACATGATGTCTGGACTATGAAATTCTTTCTATTGTCTTAGGACAAGAGTTAATTACTAGGTTTTATATGTAAAGTGTCCTTTATTGCTGTGGTTTCCTGGCAGGTGCAAGATTACAAACAAATGCTAAATTTTGAGTTCTGTGAGTCTGGGAAACTTCAGCATTGGTGTCAAAAATAATGTAATCTGAAATGACTCAGCAGTAATGTGTATATCAATTTAAGACTATCTCAGAAAGAAAGATTAGAGCATTTTGGATTTTGTCTGAAGATGACAACATCTCACCAGCACTTGCTTTGCTCTGTATGTAAGTAGTATTTAGAACCATGATTTCTCTTAGAGTTAGAAATATACTCAGATTAGCCCAGCTGTTTTCTATATTTATGTCAGTCTCTCCTACAATGTTGTTTTAAAAGTTTCCTGTGATCTCTGAACTCTTGATTAGCACTGTGTTGAATTGATGAGATTTGTCTTGTGTTTTTATTTATTATTAAATATTTTTAAACCTTTCACCTGTGGCTGTTTTGTGTAGAGATAATTTAAGCTCTTAGAGAGTACTTACATATATTTGGTGATACTGTCCAAGCCACTCCAATAGTCTTGCTGCTCAGTCACACTTACTATTTGCATAATAGTAACATTACACAGTGAATTTGGTCACCCTTTTGGAGGGACCTTATAGTAGCTGATAATAGTGGTTGGTGGCAGTCAGTACTACCTTATATTCTGGACAGAAAGGGGGCATAGCTGGAGAACCTGTGCCAGCCTTCCCATGAGTGTCAGTGTGTCTGTATCTAAATGAAATCTTAAAATGTGTGTGTGTCAGCTACTTGGGCAGGGACACGAAGCACTGGTTGGATAGAGAGGGTGCTGGAGGTTTCAGCTTGACCACTAGGCTGAGATCTGGACCCTATAGCTGTGCCAGTGAGGAATCTTATTGGGGATCTGGAAAGAAAGGGAGAGGCCAGCCCCTGACTGACTGTCATCTTTGTGTGTTCTTAAGGGAAATTGTACTTTACTGTGTGTGCACTTGTTATCCCCCCAATGTGCATGCCTCTCACTGGTGTTAGTGGTGAGGATTGAGGCTCCTTGATTACTGGGCCAGTGCATGGGCATCACAGGTGAGGTTGTGTTGGTTTGGAAATGTGCTGAGGAGGGATACTGGTTATATTGGGAAAAGGATGCTAAGGATGGAGCTGCCAGGTAAGAGGAAAAGAGGAAGGCCTAAGATAAGGTTTATCGATGTGGTGAGGGAGGACATGCACGTAGTTGGTGTGACAGAGCAAGATGCAGAGGACAGGAAGAAATGGAAACAGATGATCCACTGTGGTGATCCCTAATGGGAACAGCCGAAAGAAGAAGAAGAAGGAGTGTAAATCTGTCCTTTGATGCTTTAACTCATTCACTGCAATGGAGCTTAGAAGTTTGTACTACAACTTCCAATGGGTGGAGCCTAGGTGTTTTGACATAGTCAAATTATGGCCATGCATTTGAAACAAATGTTCATATCTCTGGAACCACAGGGGTTATGAGAAAAGTAAAAATGGCAAACTCTTGAGCGCAAACTATTTTTATAGTGGTAGCATTCTTTAGGTTCTAGGTCTTAAACTGAATTTTATAAGTCACAGTAAACACAGTAACTATTGCATTTGTCATATTTTGTAAACAACTTACAGTATCTCAGCAACCACTCAAGTTACACACATACTGTCAGCAACATTTTATTCATCTATCTGAGAGCTTTCATATGAGGCTAAGAAGTTCTATCTGTGTTACTTGGTTGCTGAGATATTTAGAAAAATATGAAAATTATATCTATTTAAAATATTATCATAAAAACAGCGGTTAATATCTATTTACCAGCACTAGACAGAGGTTAGATATTAATGCAGTTGAGTTTACCATTTTGTAAGCTTTAAGATGAAATATTTTAAAACGTTATACTTAGCATAGCTTTGGAATTATTGAAGCAAATACAAACAAGCAATATTTAATGCTTAGAGGCATCAGTAGGAGTTAACTGCAGATGCACCTGGAGGCATCACTCAGATGTAATGAGTTAAACCCAGGCATTTACGTATTTACTTCTCTTCTTTCACAATGTATGTACGTTCAGGCATATTCTTCCAGTACAACACTGTCTCTATGATATTAAAAATCTGCTCTGCTAAGTAACATTTGTCATCAATAATTACCAACAGTACCTTGGGAAACTTATTTGCTACTACCATGTCCACACTGACAACCTCTCTGTCCACCTTTATTTGTGTAAGTTTGAGCGAGCCTTAAAATCTATGGAATCAGCCATGGCTAGCTGTGAATGTTTCTTCTCCAATGCTCTCACTGTCACCACATTTATTCTTTAAATCTTCAAAGTGACTCGTGGTCTTCTGCTGAATTAAGTTAAGACTTACAGGTATGCAGCGCTGATATTGGTCTTCCATCCACACATTCAATAGTTTTTCCATTTCTTCCATCACCACACTTCATCTCTTACTAATTATCATGGAATGTCTTGGTACAGAACCTTTCAGATGTTGCACAATGTGTTCTTGGTCTTTTACATTTGTTGAAACAGTTGAACGATTCATCCCAAGTGTGTGTGTGTGTGTGTGTGTGTGTGTGTGTGTGTGTGTGTGTGTGTGTGTGTGTGTGTGTGTGTGTGTGTGTATGTGTCTGTCTATTCATTAGTGTGTTATACGTATGCATTCTTGTGTGCATGTCCAAGGCTAATACCGTCAGGGGAGTTGTGACCTTTTACTGCTAAAATGCAGTGTCATTAGTGTTAACTACATAAGGAAGATGGGTTGGGGGCAGCCCTGTAAATGCAGGTTGGTCTCTTCCTTCATGGGATTTATGCTGTTTAGGCAGAGTAGACTTCTTTCAAGATAACTTTATTTGGCAGGTTAGTTTACTTAATGTGAATGTTGGTGAATCTCACTTCAGTGAAACAAACCACAAACTCCCAGATGTAGAGTTATGAAGAAGAAATACATCCATTCTTTTAGATGGTATACATGTGACAGCTTATAATATAACCATACATTCTAATGTTTAAAAGCATGCACTGTTATAATTCCTGTTTTTAATAATGACAAATAAAAGAAGCAAACAATCAAAATAGCAGAAACTAGCATTTGGGCTATAATGTAACTCTCATGACCACATGTTACAGCCTGAACCAGCAGTTAGTTTATTTTAAGATTATTCATTAATTTAATCTTTAACAAATTTGGGAATTTCAAATAAGCTAAATAATGTACAATGTTCAAATATCCGGTATAATTTTAAGGAACATGATGTTATTACCACAGACAATAAGCCCATTTACATACTGTGCAATTTTCATTTTTAATGCAGTTGTTAATGATACAGGTGGCTGCGTCCGTTTTCATTAAACAACTTAAAAAGTTCTGCAAAATTCATATTATACAGATTACATCTCAGGACCCGTGCTGTCATTACCTGATAGGAAAAAAAAAAGAAACAGAAGGAAATACTTGTTATTGTACGTCTACCAAAACTTTTTATGTCTTCCAAACTTATTCTAACAGACTTCAAATATTTTATATACTCTACTGTCCCCAACCCCTGTCTAGATAACTCTCCCATAGAACTGCTAATAAATTTAACTCCCATTTAATAGACTCTATTGCAACCCTAACACAAAATCTCAAACAAACTCATAATGGCCCTGATGAGGTTCCCACTTCCAATAAACCTCTTTCCTCATTAAAAACTGTCTCAATTTCACATATAAAACAACCTACTTAGTAAGCTCAAGCCCTGCCAACTGTCTGCTAATAGCCTACCTACAGCATACCTAAAGTTTGCAGCTACTTCCATTGCTTATTCAGTCTCCATCTTGATCAGCAGGTCCATTTCAAGAATTACTTGTCCCACCTGTGCGGAAAAAAGTCTATATCACACTTCTTCACAAAGGTGATAATTCCTCTGAAATAAACTTTAGGCCTATTGCTGTCTTATCCTCCCTCTCTAAAATTCTAGAAAAGTGCATACATCAGCAAATTTTACAATATTTTCTTCAAGAAAATCTACTAACCTCTACCCATCATGTTTTTTATCCATACCATAGCACAACAACTGTGCTTCTGAGGTAACAGCATCAAAGCTAGAGATAGTAATAATGTTGTCTCTTCCCAGTTTTTATATCACTCTAAAACATTTGACAGTCTCTTAGACCAAATTACTGTCTAAAATGTCTGCACTTGGCCTGCTAATACTAAGCTGGTGCACTAGCTACCTTTCTCATTGGCAACAAATTGCTGTGAAATGGATCCCTACGTACTCCTCTTTTCTCCCAGGTAATACTGGTGTGCCCCAAGGCTCTATCCTTGGACCTCTTCTGGTTAACATTTTTATTCACAACTTACATATATCCTCCCAGCAGGCTTCCCCTCATCCAGTATGCCAATGACTCGACCCACATCTCCCCATCAAAGACTCTTCCCCATTTAGACTTCATTACTAAAAATGCATTCAACTCTATTGAACACTGGCTTTGTGAAAACCAACTCTTCCTAAATCTCAATAAAGCCATGCTACTTTTATTTCTTCCCTAATCTCTAACACCTCTCAAAAATAGCTTCAAAATTACTTCTCCCAATCACATATAGAAGTCATATCTTATACAAAGCTGCTAGGCATCACTGTGAAGATTAGAGGAAGATGGGCAAAGGCTGCCAGCCTAGTCAAACAGAATATGATACATAATTCTATTAATTGTATAAATAAATGTAAAATACAGGCTTGTGTTTTTAAATGAAAGAAAACACTGTAAAATGTGAACTTCAAGACTGTTGCAACATTGCCATCTGTTGTAAGGAAAACCAAGCCAAGCATTTCAAATTTTGAAACTGAGAAGATCTTATGAATCTCTTTGATGTTTACAAGTCAGCTCTAGTGAGTCTGGATGAAGGTTTCAGGCCCATTGTTTTGATCCTGGACATCTAACCCAGCACTGCTTATGCTTTATGTATGTAAGTAAGATTATAGCACTGTGTTTTCTTTTAAGATTAGCTAAATATTAGAAAGCTAGATTAAGTGTTTTTCTTTGACATCAGACCTATCCTACTGTATTATTTTAAGTTTCTGTGTGATCTCTGAACTCTTAGATATCTCTGTGGTGTAGTAGCATTGTCTTGTGTTTTAATTATTTATTATTAAATATTTTAAAACCTCTATGTGGCTGGTTTATGTAGAGATAATTTAACCTCTAAAGAGCATTACATATTTACAGATTTTACTGTCTAAGTCACTCCAAATTAAGCCTTGACTGTCTAGTCATACTACCATTGGTTTATAATATTGCACAGTAAAAATTGGATACCCTTTTAAGGGCCTTTTAGTAGCTGATAATTATATTAAGCTGGTGGTGGCAGTAATTACTACTGTATAGTCTGGATAAAGGGTCACAGCTGGAGAATCTGTGTCAGCCTTTCCCAGGAGTGTCTGTGAAATTGTATAAATACTTATCTCAAAGTGTGGGTGTGTGTCAGCTACCTGGGCAGGGACACGAAGCACTGGTTGGACAGATAGGGTACTGGAGGTTAGCTTGCCAGCTAGGCTGAGATCTGGACCCTATAGCTGTGCCAGTGGGGAGTCTTATTGGGGACATGGTGAGCAAGGAAGCAACCAGCCTCAGACTGGCTGTGATCTCTGTGTGCACTTAAGGGAAATTGTAATTTACTGTGTGTATTAGTTATCCTTTCTCCTTCTAGGAGATGACCTCCCTGGTGTTAGTGGTGAGGATTGAGGCTCCTTGATTGCTGGGCTAGGGCACGGTCATCACAATCACAATTAATGATCAACTGGAGTTTGATCATCATATACAAAATTGTATACAAAAACACATCTAAAACTTGGCATGCTCTACAGCAATTCCTCACCAACTCCTCCTAAGTCACCTGCTACCTCCTGTACTGTATGCCTCACCAATTCTTATCAATATTCAAATATCCCTCATCACAAAACTAGAACTATGTTATAACAAGGTAGATTTTTGCAACCAGTCTGTCATACAAACATCATCACTGTTCTGCTACAAAAACATTAAACTGGCTTGAGTTACCCAATTACCTCACGTATACTCAATTTCTACTTGCCCACCAAATTATATATAATTTCTTCCACTGTCCAGGTGTCAGTAATATTCTCAAACAGTACCTTCCTAACTGTCTACTTTGCTTATCTGAGAAACAGCTTCTTGAAGCTCGTAAACCTAAAAAAATCATAGGAAATACAGAGGGGATTCATTAAAGCCTACAGTCATTTTTAACTGTACATGCACCGAGGTGTGATCCACACATGGATGCAGAAACTTTTAGATTCAGTAAGCGCCGTGTACAGGCGTGCACCCATGCGGAAACAAGGTAAGCACCATGGCATGCTAATTACAGCATAAACTGAATTACATGTGAATTAACCAATATAACATGGTGGAGCTAGTCAACAATCTATAAAGAAACCATGTAGACTCTGTGCTGGTGCTCCAAATCTTTGGAATACAGCCATGGAAAATAGTCCAAATGGACAGAATAAAAAGTAAAAGGTGTGAGATTTGTACAGAACTGACCTTAATGTGTGACAGCATTATATACAGGCTGGATGCAACAAAAGGAGAATAACAACAGAACATAATCCTTTTTTGTGCCATAACAGAAATGCAGCTTTGCTTCCCCCACCCCCAAATGAACAGTACACTTGTAAGAAATACAGACAGATAAAAGTGTAAAAGTGTGTGCTAATCAAAATAAATATAAAAAACTTTAAACAGACTATTCATAGTTACATGTCAGCATATGAAATATGTAGCTGACGAAATTCAGGCATATCATCTAAAAATCAATCCTCTGTGCAGATATATCCCAAAGTAATATCCTCTCTTCTGTGTTCAACACATAAACAATTTGCCTCCCCTTCAGTTTCCCTAGCTACATGGTTGCCATATGGTGTAGGTTCAGTGTTGTCAGCACGGTAAAGATGCAAATGAAGGCTGAACTCATTAGAGTTTCTGAATCCAAACAAATTGGATCCATGTAGGCATGTAAACATAATGCAAGCACTCCTCAGTGTTTGTGTTTAATGGATGGTAACTATGAATGCTTACATCAGGTGGGTGGGTCAGGTTAGACTTACAAAATGTTACATGTACATCTGTCAAGGATGGAAATGCAAGTAAGCAGCACACAATTCACAGGTTCTGTTTCATTAACACCCAACCTCCTCTACAATTGTGGGCAAATTATGTTTTCTCTATCAGTTTTTCATTATTATTTTATTATTTTTTGGTCATTGTTTGCACAATGCAGTGCTTAGCGCAATTACAGGAAATGGAGGAATGAATGGAAGTTTTGTGTGTGTTTATCTTGTTTGCACAGCATTGTGGGATGGACAAAAGGGACACCTTAAGAATGATTGGTAAATAAGGGAATGTCATGTAATTATTTCACTGGCAGCATTGTTAAAGTATAACAATTAGTACTGAGTCTGTGGAATATACCTGCTACTTAATTGACTCTGTGGCAGCAGGTATTAATGCAGTGATGCATTCCTTTTTTGGGCCAGATGGTATTGGGTTCAAATACAGGCGTATGTCATACTTTAAAATACTTTTCATTACAGAGTGGTAATGCAATGACATGAATTGTTTAAACCAGATGTGTTGCTGTGTGTTGGCGTACTGCAGCATTGTTAAGTGTCATTGCACCATGGTAACTGCACCTGTTTGCCACCACTCACCATTAGTGTGCAATGCTCACCTCTGTGCAACCATGGAGCCCAAAACATGAAGCGATCCATTGCTTCTCTAACATTGCTAAAGTCTGACAGTATTGAGTGTTTGGAATATACCTGCTACTTAACTGACTGTGTGGCAGCACATGTTAATGCAGTTAATGGAGTGATACATTCCTTTTTAGGGCCAGATGGTACTGAATTTGAGTACAACTGTATGTAACATTTTTAACTACTTTCATATTACCATTGCTGTGTGTTGATGGGTGATGCATGCCATCGCTCAATAATGCATTAAAGAAAATAAATGGGAAATATAAGACAATGGTGAGATGGGGAGCAAGCAGGGGGAAGAGCAAATGGAAGGCAATACAAGAATGTGTAGGAAGGTAGAAAAGAACCATAGCTATCCATTTCTTCAACAGTAAAACTGATAATATATGCAGAATATTAGCTAAATTTGGACTGTCACCTCCAGAGAGAGGGGTAACCACAACACATCATGTTGTATAGCCAACTGGACCAAATCAAGTGTGTCAAGAAGACACATGTGTGAAATGGAGAGCTATGTATGGGATGATTTTTTTGGGGGGAGCAAGGTGCCCATTTTATTTGAGAGACAGAGGAAAGTTGGGGAAGGGACATATGTAAGTTTAGGTCTGGTATGTATGGGAGGTGAGGAAGCAATTGCAGACAGACAAAACAAATAAGATAAGAGACAGGGATGGTGATAGACACAATAGGTTGGTGGACACCATGGATGGGTTGATGGTGGGGAACATCCAGGACTCATGATCATCAAGCTGGGTGACATTGAGAATTGAGTTCTAACACACAGGACTGTCATCACTGTCACCTCACTCCACCACTGGCTGGAGTGCTTGACATCTTCTCCTCCTACTGGTACTACATAAAATGAGGGAGAGCAACCTCTCAAGCCAGTGTAGATGTGCACCAGCAGTGCAGTGCAAAACCCTATACACCATCCCTGGCAAATCTGTGCAGGTGATAAACTCACCACCTCTACCACTGCTCCCAGAGGGAACCACTGGACTATCCTCCAGGGCAGAACTACCTGAGGAGGCAGGTAGCATAGGTCAGCATAAGTCGTTCTGCCAGGTTGGCTCCCAGACATGCTGGGTAATGGTGCCATAGCCAGTAAAGTGGGGGCGGGTGGATCCAGGGGGGTAGGCCAATGCTGCTGTGTTGTGGAGCATTTCATGATGTGGTCACATGGATGACATGGACACATTTTGAAGACACATAATAAAAGCAAACAAAAAAAATAATATAGTAAAATAAAATAAAATAGAGAGATAAGGATTGGGGTGAGAGAAAAAAAGAGATAAGATTAGTGACTTCATGTGTGACATACAGTGTATTAATACAATTACTTGACTCTATTATCTTTAGCCTTTACTCTTAAGACTATCACCTCCTAACAGATAACTTTTACTTTTAAGACTACCGGCTCCTAACAAGTACATACTATACTACAGATTGCAGTAAGTACTCCTTTACATGTGCATGTGTTGCACAAATGTGTGTTGCAATTATACAGATTACAGTTTACAGCAGGGCATGTGTGTCCCTGGTAGAGAGCTTTTATTTTAAACCTTTAAGTTACACATACTTGAAGAATTAACAATATTGTATATTTGGAAAATGTGGTATTTGAACCCACAGCCTTTGACTAAAGTCTAATATTATACTCTTGGTCTGTGCTACAGACTAATGCATGCATACTTGCTTTTCCAGTTGAGATATGCATGCTCAGTTTGATACAACTCTATACAATACCAAAAATGCTATTTTGAACTTTTAATGCTACAATAACACAACTCTTCTGATGCATACATACAACATGCCTCCCTCATCCTCAGTAATCGAGCACCATGGGTTCTAACACTGTACTCTTTCTCTATGGCAGCTGAGAAAAAAACAGAACAGAATACCATTATGAATACCAGTCTTGCCTTTATTCAGATTTTAAGTCTTACAGGTACTCTCTGTATTTGATACTTACACAGGTGTGGGATGTCTGCTGTCCTAAATTCCCCAATCCAATGGTCAAGGGTATCTCCCTCCTCTGAAGATCAATGTAGTGTTGCCTACATTGTTCACCAGTGTAGGGGATACCGGTGGCATTGGTTACAGCACCATCCAAACTATCCCAAGTAAAGTATGACATACATGGAAAGACTGACATACCTTTAACTGTACTCAGTATCATGTAGGCTGCTGAAAGGTGACCTATGACTGCCCTGCAGAGCAGTCTCAGACCCTGCCTGTCTGGAAATGATGGACAGATGCAATTCAAATGGGACAACAACAATTTGCCCCAGGGTTCTCAACCTAGCCTGTGACATAAACAGAACATGCTGGGAAGACAGATATATATATATATATATATATATATATATATATATATATATATATATATATATATATATATATCTTACAATGATTCAATAGTCCTCTTTAATAGGGTCCACTGCATGTGAAGCAGTGCTCCTCGATGACCCTGTTTAAACATAACCTTGACAACTGACTGGGTGATTTTAAAGTCACCTCTGGGCTGGCACCTATGTACCTCATGGTCAGGGCCAGTTAGTGTTGCTCAGAAACATGATCTGCTAAAAAAGCCCTTCCAACTATGCTCAATAAGGATACTTGTATTTTTACACAGCTAGGCTTCTAAACACCCTGCTGTTAATAGGCTAGTAACCTCAAATGAACCTAAGAAGCTATGTGTCTCTGCAGGCCTCCCAACCTGTGTCCCACACATGGCCTGCTGATGTCATCTACTAAATGATTGCCTGCACTCCTATATAAGTCAAACTTGTGCTGTGGTGCTTGCATTAAGTACTGTGGTCTGTAGTTGATGTACTTAGGGGCTCTATTCTTGCTGCAGTCAACTCGTTGTGTGTGTGTGTGTGTGTGTGTGTGTGTGTGTGTGTGTGTGTGTGTGTGTGTGTGTGTATGGACACCAGAGCAGAACTGTGTATCCCACAGTCACTCTTCCAATGCCGTGAAATGACAGTATATTGATACTTGCTCATGCCTACCCATTCATTTTATACAGGACGCCCAACCTCTTGTTTCCCATATGGCCAGCTATAGTATCTACTATAAGTTCACCTGCACTCTGTACAAATCAGACTTGAGCTGTGGCAGTTTCACTATGTACTGTGTTCTGTAGTCTGTCTACTTAGATAGATAAGGACTCTGTTCTTATTAAAGTCAAGTGTGCATGTGTGTGTATAAAAGCTCTTCCTTGACATTACTAAGAGCATTTTATACCAGCATGTGGGACACTGTTATCTACCCTTAACATACACTGCTGATGTCATCAGCTGTAAAGTGTTGTCTGACACACTTCAAGTCAGACTTGAGTTGTGGGGCCTGCATAAAGTACTGTGTTCTGTAGTCTGTGTCCTTTGATAGGTAGGAGTTCTTTTCTTACTGTAGTTGTGTGTGTGTGTGTGTGTGTGTGTGTGTGTGTGTGTGTGTGTGTGTGTGTGTGTGTGAGTGTGTGTGTGTGTGTGTGTGTGTGTGTGTGTGTGTGTGTGTGTGTGTGTGTGTGTGTGTGTGTGTGTGTGTGTGTGTGTGTGTGTGTGTGTGTGTGTGTGTGTGTGTGTGCGTGTGTGTGTGTGTTTATTTGAGCTGTTGCTTCACATTACAGAGAGCATTTTACACCAGCATGTGGGACACTAATATATTCTACTCAACAAACACTGCTGATGTCATAGGATCATAAGACAATAGGAAGTTGCTATGCTAATGGCCCTCAGGCCATTACAAGCCTAGTCAAGTTATACCCTTATTTCCACAATCTGCACCTTTTGCCCCTGTCCAAGAGGGACACAGGTGGAATCCCCAGGGTGAATTTATGGTTACCTATCCAATTGTCCAGATTGCATTTGAAGAGGGCCAGTGAGGTACTCTGTTTGACATAAAGTGGGAGTCTGTTCCAAACATATGGTAACCTCTGGGAGACAAATGTGTCCCTCCAGCAGGTTCTATTAATGTCCCATATCAGGTTAAGGTCTTTAGAGCAAGTAAATTGTCTACCATTTCACTTGTGGATATGCAGCATTTCCAATAAAGCAGGGTCAGAGATTGCCTTATATGCAAGGCAGAGATCACCTCTGAGTAGTCTGTATGAAACAGAATAAAGTAACAGTAATTTCAGATGATGCACATCATAGAGATGCTGAACACCTTGGATTTTCCTTGTGAGGAACCTTTGTAGTCTCTAACCAATTGTTGCAGGTGCTTGGAAAGGTACATGCCAAAAGGGGCATTGTACTCAATTATTGGCCTGATGAGGTAAGAGTACAGGGAGGTTATAACTTTTTTTTTTTCTTGAGGCGATGCCCTTACTTATGAGATGAGCAATATTGAATGCCCTTCTTACCACAGTGGAGGCATGGTGATCAAAGGTAAGGTTGCTGTCAATCTGTGTGCCTAGGTCACTCACCACTGAGTGAGTACTTAGGATGATGCAATTGAAGTGGTAGTCAGCAGGAACATCACTCTCACTGAAAGAGATAATAATACATTTTTTTGCATTGCATTTAAGGCACCAATACTTTGTTTGTGTAAAACCCTCTTGTAGGATGTTGGCATCATTTGGAGATTCTATGACTGCTCCCAGTTTGCAGTCATCAGCAAACTTTGTCAGCCATAGACCTTTAGTTTTTGCTTGTACTTTGAAGAAATAGATTCCAAACAGTAGAGGTCTCAGGACTGACCTCTGTGAACAGCACTGGTTACAGGTCTGCTGTTTGAGGTGGATTTCCCTATTTGGACTATATGTGTTCTATCAGTGAACCAGTTGGTGACCCATCTAATGATATAATGGTTTATGCCTAGCTGAGTGAGTTTGTCAATAATGCCTGAGTCTGGGATAGTGTCAAAACCCTTGGCTAAGTCTAGGTAGGCTATATGCACAGATCTTCCCTCGCCCAGGTTTAACAAGGATGATTTCCCTTGGACAAATCCAAACTGAATAGGGGCAAGTGTTTGGAGATTACCTATATCTTTGTTAATAAGGTCCATGATGATTTGCTCCATGACCTTGCAGATGAGGTTGTCAGGCTAATAGATCTATAGTTCCCAGGGTCAGTGGAAGCAGCACCTTTGTGCAAGGGAATAACAGTCGCCATCATCAGCTAGAAAGTGTTGTTTGACACCCTCCAAGTCAGACGTGAGCTGTGGCACTTATGTAAAGTTCTGTGTTCTGTAGTCTGCGTACTTAGATAAGTAGGGGTTCTATTCTCTTGCAGTCAAGTGTGTGTGTGTGTGTGTGTGTGTGTGTGTGTGTGTGTGTGTGTGTGTGGGTGTGTGTGTGTGTGTGTGTGTGGGTGTGTGTGTGTGTGCGAGCACTTCTTTGACATTACAGAGAACATTTTACTCCAGCACGTGGGACACTATCTTCTCTTCAACAGACACTGCTGCTGTCATCACCTACAAAGTGTTGTCTGACACGCGCCAAGTCACACTTTAGCTGTGGTGCTTGCATAAAGTACTATGTTTTATAGTCTGTGTACTTAGATCAGTAGGAGTTCTATTCTCACTGCAGTCAACTGTGTGTGTGTGTGTGTGTGTGTGTGTGTGTGTGTGTGTGTGTGTGTGTGTGTGTGTGTGTGTGTGTGTGTGTGTGTGTGTGTGTGTGTGTGTGTGTGTGTGTGTGTGTGTGTGTGTGTGCATGCGAGTGTGTGTGTGTGTGTGTGTGTGTGTGTGTGTGTGTGTGTGCAAGCTGTTGCTTGACATTACAGAGAGGATTTTGCACCAGCATGTAAGACACTGTTATCTTCTTCTCAACAGACACTTGATGTCATCAGCTATATCACATTTTTGTATATGCAGTACTCTCACCAGGGTAAGGGCAGAGACTGGCCTGAGGGCCAGGCAGAAGTCACCTCATCCTATACAATAAAGTTTACAGTGACATGGCTTTTAATGTATCCACATACATCATGGCATGGTGTGTAGGTCCTATGTTATCTTGGTGAGAAAGCCCTGTGGTCTCTCCAGCTGCTACATGTGTCTGGTGAGGTATATGTAAAAAACAGCATTATACTCTATTACTGTTGTAATGAGGTTTGACTACAGGACTACAGTGCTGTCATACAATGCTAAAAACTCAGTATGATGGTGTGACTTATGATGTGCACAGCATAGACTTTCAAAAGCAGTGTGGACACTTGGCAATGAATGTTCAGATTGCTATCTAAATGTATTCAAAGTGCTTACATCACCGAGTTTCTGCATAGCAGGACTGTTATCAATGCTCTGATTAACATGGAACTTCACTTTTCATACGGACAACATTACAAACACACATTTCTACATTTATTTGTACATTGTGTGCCTTTGTCAACATTCAGTTGAGTGTGTTAGCACCTACTGTACTATGTTATCACCATTGGTGAACTCAATATGCAAGAATAAGCAAAATTGCTAAGCAAAAGGCCGTATACTTTAGCTTGAACTATTGAGAAATGCACTTCAAACAGTGAAGGGCCAAGCACAGATCCCTGCGGTTTACCAGTGGTGACAGCTCTACTGGTACAGGTTGATTCATTAACTTTCACATGATGTGTTGTGTCAGTGAGCCAATTGTTTGCCCATCAATTGACATAAGGTTTAATCCCCAGCTTGGGGTTTTCTCACTAATACCTGTGTCTGTAATTGTGTCAAAACCATAGGCCAAATCACAATAGGCAGTATGCACTGTCTTAGCTTCATCCAGGCCTATCACATGGAATCACTGTGCTATGACAACATCACAGATCACTTATTGGGTAACTCAGCATATACACCTTTCTGATATGGGTGAATACACAGTTCAGCATACCCTTCATGAGGCTAATGTTCCCATACAAGGGTGTATATCAAACTTCATCCACCTGAGTTGGGGAGACAGCACCTGATGCATGCATTTATAGAGACATCCTGACTCTCCCCAACTGTGAGGTAGACCAATTTATCCTCATAGACCTCTTCTACATGTACACTAGTAATATTCCAGGTGTGTGCAGCAGACTTGTGTGAGCTGTTACTGCTACATCAGATCAGTTACATCTGATAGATGTTCTCAAGAGGTCACTGAGGGCATTCATAATGACAACAGTATCAATGTGTGGAACTTTAACAGGTCAAAGCATTTGATGCAAATCCACACTAAGGTATTCAATCAACACTGTCATATATGGCGATAAACAGCTATATCACAAAATGGGTAGACCAGTGTATGAAGTATGTGGCAGTGGCATCTCACTATGTTGAAATGTGTGACGTGACATATATCTCAGGTCCAGTGATCAGGTCGGTACTTAGACCCTTTCCTGCCCATTAGTTAAGTGATGGACATAACAGATGACATACACATGCTGTGTCCAAACAGCTGTCTGAAGGACTATAGCCTGTGGGCAATCATTGACTCCAAATGTGATATTAGTATAATACAGACAGTATCAACACATACCAGAGTCTGCTGCCACAGCCATGATAAAACCTGCATTGACGAGACACATGAGAGATTTGTTGAATCAGGAAACAGGCACACCACCCTAGTATAATGTGGACATCACACCCTATAATCAGACTAATAGATATGTGACCTGTGTCCCGGGGAAGAGGGTTAGTGGCACATCCACCAGCATGTGGTCACAGTGCTGACTACTCCCTTGAATGTAACACAAGTAGTGGGTATGTGAAGGACATGCACATCAGAGGCTATAATACCATCATAGCTCCCAGCTTTCATCACACCAATAACTGTGTACAATGCACCTTTCTTCATGTACCTCCTGACACATCTTCCAGTGATGTGTAACTGAAGTGTACCACCTTTGTTGCACAGTTTATTGGCCATACCTAGGTATTCTTTCTGTGGAATATACATGCCTGTCTGACGATGCGACACACCAATCAAGTTGTTACACCAGATGCACATGTGCTACATGTTCAGCTTATGCACACACTGTTTACATAGGTGTTTGACAACATTAATGGCATGTATATCATTTGTGACATTGTGGATTGTGCCATAGATATATGCCATGCACACGGAGCAACTAGCTTGTATTACCCATACTGTCACATACAGGTATAGCAGTATCCCTCCTAACACCTCCTGCAGTTATTAAAGTACCAGGACAGGGTGTGTGGTTACCCTCATAGAGGATGGATGTATCATAATAGTTGTTAACTGTGTGTGTGTGTGTGTGTGTGTGTGTGTGTGTGTGTGTGTGTGTGTGTGTGTGTGTGTGTGTGTGTGTGTGTGTGTGTGTGTGTGTGTGTGTGTGTTTTCTCTTATTACTCATAGGTTCATAGGTTCATAGGTGTGTACTAGGCTAATGGCCCTGGAGTCTTTACAAGCCTAGCCCATAGGATTACCCTGGAATTGTGCCACCCGACCTTAGTTCCCAGTGCCTCTGTCAAGTAGAGCCACTGGAGTTATTCCTGAGGTGTATTTTCTATTTCCCATCCACTTATCAAGATTTCTCTTGAAGAGGGCCAGTGACGTGCTCTGCTTGACATGTATGGGAAGTCTATTCCAGAGCATGGGTTATGAACCTGTCCCTCCAGCATATTTTATTTCTTTAGATGTAGCATTTCTAACAGAGCTGGGTCAGACATTGCTTTGTAAGTCAAGCAGAGATTGCCTCTAAGTAGGCGATATGAGACAGAGAATAGTTGGAGACATGGAATTAGTGGTGGTATCATTCTGATATTGTCCTTGATTGTAGTTGGTTCTTGTAATGTTTGTCATGATCCTTTACCTGTGACCACCTTACTGGAGACCTCTGCTGAGAGTACACTCACATTCAGTTATATCAGTTTGCATAGCTTCACAATATGCATCCTACCCTAATTGTATGTCAGATCCCTGATAGATGTCCTCTGCTTTATTCATGTAAGGATGCTTATCTCACAGACACGTCACCTTGTGTGACAGTCACAGACAACACATTTTCACTGTACAGTCCATACTGTACCATATAGATATCTGCTTGGTTTTGCTGCTAAAACCATCTTCCATTGACATGCCCTCCTCTGCTGTATGTGAGGGAGTTTCACCTGCACTCTTTCCCTGTATTGCTGTTCAACACACACACTTCCCCTGAGTGATCATTTTACATGGCAGTTCCATGTCCTGTTCCAGATCATTAACACAGCTTCAGTACAGAATGCCAGGAATGGGCTATCATAGTACTCTGCACTATAGATACACTGTCCTGTACTGTGTTTGGACCATATACTTCACATTCATACCTCTCAACTGTCCAGATATTCCCAGGATGTACAGATGTTTTCTTTCTGCCACATCACTGGGATGATCTCTGGACCCACGTGACTCAATATTACATACATTTGAGTGCATACCTCTCAACTGTCCTGATCTGTGCAGAATGTCCAGTTTTCTTATAACATTTTTTTCCTGGCAAATCATTGTCATGCCAGTGCAGACTGCAGTCAGAAACCGATGACTGACATTTGAGTTTCAAACTTCATGCTCTTATAAAGTTCATGCTAATGTACAACCTAGGTATTCTAATTCCTAAGTTTCGAAGTGCAATATTAAACATCTGTTCCTATTTCTGACCCTTTGTCCCGCCATTTTTATGACTTTGTCCACATTTCTTGCTGTAAGAGTTTGACTGTTACATTCTAACACATTCCTATGTGACATCTTCTATGTCAAATATGTCCCTATTACTGGTTATTTGTCCTCTCATTAAGTTGACCTCTACGCAGATGTGTTGCACTAACAGAATGACAGCTTCCATGTCTCATTAATATGCATTGCATGCTGACTCTGTGTAGGATCTGCGTGAAGCCTACGCATAATTTATTGAATCCCCTGGATAGTTTATACTCCCGCATAGTAGCCAAAACCTGGAATAAGTTTCATATGGACATTAGATCAGCACCTAGAAGTTCCATTTTTAAGTGTACCCTAAACAAATACCATCCCAACTCTGGGCTCTGTACGTGCCTTCCTGCAGGTTAAATTGACACTTTTATTTTGATCAGTGCGCTTCCCTGATAAACAAATATAAATAAATAAATGAATAAATACTCTTTCTACTACACTCTCTCTTCCTTCTTGCAATCTAGCATACACCCAATATCTGTCTCTTACTCCTACGCTTATTTCTCTCTCTCTCTCTTATTTCATTCTATATCATCATCATAGGAGAGCAGGGAGACAGGCAATACCAGGCAGCATGGATTTGAAAACCACAAAATAAAAATCCTGCCTGTTAGGAACAGTTGTGCAGACGAGGATAACTGATGACATGCAGTGAGGCAAAGCAGATATGTGGGCTTTTCATCTAGACATCATCTGCAATGTATGTGGTTAATAGTTGAATAAAAGGAAAGACGGGGGGGGGAGAGAGAGGGAGGTAGGGAGAGAGAGAGAGAGAGAGAGAGAGAAATAAGGACTAAGGGACAATTATTGGAATTAGTGTATTTTTTAATAGAAGAATAATCTCCCAAGGCCAGCAAAACAAAATTAATTAGTAGATTGTGTAAATTGCTCCATATGACTATTAGAGGTGAAACTTGTGAAAGAGAGCTGAAAAAAAGTATCAGTAAGAAATCTAAATACTATAATTTGACATCTACTGAAAGATCAGCTTTAAAAGAACTGAGTGAAAATAAAAATAGTTATATCATGAAGGCAGAAAAAAAGTAACATTATAGTAGTCATGACTACATCACCCAAAATGATTCAGTCAATGATATTTTATCAGATGATTCATGTTACAAGTCAGTAAATGTTCACATTATTAAGAACAATTTTGAAAAGATTGATTGTATTTTATCTCACTTACTCTGCCAAGAAAATATAGACTGCAATAGTTATAATTATTTGAAACTAAACCAACCTAAGATAGCTTGTTTTTTTGGTATACCAAAGATGCACAAGGATTGTAACAACCCTCTGTTCCATCCCATTGAGCAGCAGAGTTTTACAAAACCAAGCCTATTTCCATATTTTTAGACTTTATGTTAAATCCAATTGTTCAACAATGTCAGTTATATTTAAAGGACTCATGGTATTTATTAGAACTACTGAGCCAAGTCCAAAATCTTAATGAACATAGTTTCTTTGTATCTATTGATGTGGTATATTCATACACTTGTATAGATCAATAAGCTGGGGTGGAAACATTTAGGGAATATTTAAGTTTGCTGACTTTGGGAACATCGCTATCAATACTTTTTGTGAACTATTTGATATAGCCCTGAACAACAATTTTTTTTTGAATTTCAAGGCAAGCTATACAGACAAACTAGTGGTGTTGCTATGAGAGCCAGAGTGGCCCCCATTTTTGCGAACTTGGTAATGGCCACCTGGGAACATACTAATATTGTTACTCATGCATATTAGAACAGAACTGTATTTTACATATGGTTTATAGACAATTTACTTTTTGTCTAGAGTGGCACCCCTGATAAATTTTATACCTTTTTTGAATATCGTAATTCAAGTATGGACTTTTTAAAGCTCATAATTAAAAGTACAGGCAAAACAGTCAACTATTTAGACATTCATCTTTTCATTGATAACATGAATGGTGAAATCCAAAGCAGTATTTACAGGAAAGAAACTTTCATTAATAATTATGTGCACTATACAAGTTTACACTCCCTTCGTATCAAGAAGGAAGTTATTAAAGGGCAGTTCATAAGATTAAGTAGATTAACTAGAGTTGACTCCACATTTCTTACTGAAAGTACATTTTTGGAAAATATGTTTATTGACCAAACATATCCAAAGAATCTCCTCATCACAATTGTTATAGAAGTTATAGAATTAAGAAAAACTAAGGCCAAACCCATCTTTAAAAGCTTTGACACTAACACTCTTTAAGAGTATTGTATAAAATAACAGTGGGATGGCTAAAGATCTGTTTAGTGGAGCCTTTCCACTTCCTATTTCAGCAGACATGGGATTTTGCAACAGCTGGAAGATAATTCAGGGGAACCAAGACATGGCAAACATTTTGGCAGGCACGCCTTCATTTACATACAAAAAATATTGTAATGAGAAAAACATGTTCAAGAAGGTCAATAAATCATTGATTAGTTCTCTGCTTACCTCTGGTACATTTAAATGTGGAAATTGTAGACCGTGCAAGTTCATTAATAAGTGTTCTAGCATTTTTGTGTATGGTGTTGACAATATTGTTACAGCAACACATATGACTGTAATACATGTGGGGTCATTTATTTAGCTAGTTGTGAAACCTTCTCTAGTTTCTACATTGGCAAAACTGTAAGAAAACTTTCCAAATTAATTTATGAACACACTTTGGCAATTCATAAAAAAAGATGTCAACAATGCACTGGCAAAACATTCTTTATCTTGTGCAGATTTTAGAAATTTTCATTTTTTGTCCTCAATATAATAGATTCAAATGGCTTTTAAGGGAACATTAATGTTTTACTTGAATGTTGTGAAACAGAATGACAAGTCAGGTTGGTGGCTGTTAAACCACCAGGTCTAAATGATCATATTAATATAAAATGTTTTTTTACTTGCACAGAGGTTGTAAATAATGTAGTTTATAATACACATTATACATTTTAAATGGAAATTATTATTTCTAAATTTAAATGTAATTTATTTTAATGTTATAGGTATTTATCCTTTTAAATGTGCAATGGGATTTGATTTGTTGTTTTGGTTACATGAGTTTTAGAAGAACTTTTAAAGTTATTTTTTATACATTAAGTTATATTTCTGAAAAAGTTCCATTGAAATAAAGTGCACAACATTGTTAATAATAACAAGTGATTCAGCAGTAGTCCACATTTCAAAGAGGCCTCTGCTGAAAACTGGCTTTGTTCCAAGTCGGACTTTTCTGGTAAATGAGTGTTAAATAAAAGAAAAGAAAATAAATAATAAAATAAATAAATAATATCATACAACATGGTACTAACAAGAGAAACTCAAAAGCTGATGCCAAAAACAATGCAAATGTATATTCGTTGTAATAATAATAAGTCTTTATTGTGAATATGCACAATTTGCTGCTTATGCCAGATACATAAATGCATAAGCAATCATGAAATTCCAACAAAGGGCTGCAGTTTTAATGAACAATGAGAATTATTTCCTCTACTGTTTGAAGATTTTACTTTTATTTTTTCTTCACTATTGATATTATAGCCATATCACTTCTACTCTATTATTTAACTTGTTGAATAATTATGCTTAATCAATTAATTAGACCTTAAGGGCTAACTATATATTAAGAAAACAAAAATTTTACACATGAAACCAAGATATATATATATATATATATATATATATATATATATACCTAATTTTAGATTATTTCTACATTACTGCTGTCTTAGTTCAGAACTGGAGAAACTAATGCTGCTGTCCTTAACTCCTGGATCCAGGTTTAATCCTGACCTAAGGACATGTTTAGCTGGAGGCTGAATACTCTCTTCACAGAGGTAAGGGTCCATGTTAGTTAATACTGACTTCCTCTTTCTAGGATGGACATGGGCACCACCCCAGGAGTGAATTTGTGGTCACCTAGCCATTGAAATAGGTTGTGTTTGAAGAGGGTTAGCGAGGGGCTCTGTTTCACGTGAACTGGAAGCTTGTTCCACAAAAGTGGCAGTCTCTGGAACTCCCATTCTCCAAAGGCAATATGCTTAAGCTCATTGGCTCCTCTAATAAATCATCTCTAATTGTGCTGTCTGAAGGTTCTCTGTTAGGTAAGGGAGCTATTAAATCAGTGATGTTATTGTTTGCAATAAAATGAAATAACTTTTCAGCTGTTCTTTATACTGCAAATTTCATGATCTTTTAGTAACTGTTTAGCATTACGGCCATTGCTTAGGTTTGTTTTGTTTGTCTGGGTTTATCATGCTCATCTTTATTTCCTGTTCAGCTAATCCAAATGAAATGATATTGCATGCAAAGTATAAATATAGAAACCTTCATCATGGCTAGTCTACAGAAACACTTAAGCATGCAACATTTGAGTTTTATCAGCTGAAGTTTAATATTTTTTTCATAGTCTGTGGAGAGCAGTTATTTGCAATGTAAAACTTATTAGCTCTAAAGGCCTGTAAAATAGCTGCAGCTTATTAAATATTGTTAATGTTCCTGGTTCCTGAGAGAGTAAGTCAAGTATAAAACCTCTAAAATGCATTGAGTAATATCTGTAAAGCTGGTGGTATTTTCTACTGATGGCACTCTGCAAGGTGAGGTTGATGTTCATTGTTTCAAAAGCAACAGAGAATGTGTGTTAAAAGAGAAAATTACAGTTTCAAAATTATGTCTAAAAGTGTAGCATATTTAGTTATTCCACTAACTGCAGACTAATGTTGAAGACTGTATATGAATGTGTCACTGCCTGCTGAATTCAGACAAACAAACTTGCAGTAAGGAAGAGTACAGATTGCAGGCACACTGCTGCATTACGGTCTATGGCTTAGAAAGCACTTAGAAGGTATTCTGCAAGCAGATTTTTAAGAAATCTGTTAAATGAGCAGAAGACACGGTAGATCATAATATTTTAACAGAGGTGGCTTCAAAGTGTATATATATATATATATATATATATATATATATATATATATATATATATAAACAATGAACATTAACTTACAATTTGTGAATGAAATATGAATGAAAAACAGAAAAATTGTGGAGAGAAGTTATAGGAGTGACCATTAAAATACAGCCAACTTATGGACAGAAACATATACTTAAAGAATGGCCTTGTATAAAACAGAATACTTTGAAGAGCTGTAAAGATACCTACTAAAGGTGGTGCAGTAATGGATTTTTTTGTGTAAAGTGTGAGATGACCATCAAGGTGAATGAATGATGACATGTTTCTGTATGAAATGGGAGAAGGGAGACTTCTGTAATGGGCATTTTTATACTACAGGGTTGTGTGACAGAAATAACAAAATGAGGCCTACAGTCAGGTAAAATATAATAATAAATCCAATGAAGAAAGCTATTATTTGAGTACAGTTTGTGCATCTCAAAAGATACCTAGTACTGGGGAATGAATTAAAAATCACTCACCAGCCAAGTGTCCCTACTTAGCCAATATCTGTTTCAGTTTATTAGCATACAGTCTCCACAAAGCAGTAATGATAGTTTCCATATAATTAAATTACCTATAACCTATGTTCAGTGTGCTGTTTAAACAACTGTTAATACTGCTAGCTTGCCTTGATGTTGACATAAAAGCAACTTTTATGTAATTTTCAGTAATCTACTGTTCAGTTTATGGCAGTAATTTAAAAATACAGCATACTTGTAACAGGCATTGGGCTGCCTTTTCAACATTTAAGAAAGGCCAACAGAATGTTAATTGGCAATTAGCAAACATGATGTCACTTTCAGTACTACGCTGTGGTTTTCATGCTAGACTCAAGGAAGTGAAACAAAGGGTAGAGCATAACTCCCCCTGACAATATGAAGACAGCTGCATTTGCATAGCACCTTCCACTGATGAGGAAAGACACCAACTGGATATTAAGCATGCAAACTGAAAACTTTCAACTAGTTTAACTTTGTGAGAAAGGCTGACAAAACATGCATGCATGCAGAAGTGTACACACAGGTACAGACACACGTATTCAAACCTGATAGACCCCAAATTGTTCTGCAATTGCCTATTATTTGTTTTTAGATATAACAGCAGCTGATGGTATTTTGGTAATTAATGTATAAGAAAATAGGAACATACCAACTATTATAAGGTAATAACCACCTTAAAATCCAAATCAATGTTAGCGCATAAAATACTCCATCAACCTGATAACACCCCTGCCCTCACAAATATTCTCCCCCCTCATAGTGCCCCCAGGCCATTATACTCAGCTATTAAACTATTGATACTGACCCAAAAATCCAACAACTCTGCAGGCGATGCTATATTTGCCAACTCATTCAGTAAAATCTGGAATCTACTCCCTACTACTGTTACCAAGGAAACCTCACTACCCCTATTTAAAAGAACTCAAAAAATACTTCACATCTCATTGGCTATGCTCTTGTTCTAAACCTAACAACTTCACTAATACATGTCTTGCTACTCAACCTGCTGTTTAGCCAAGTATCTATGCCTCATAGCATTTGAATGGCATTGTGAATGATGAAATCTGATTGTATTCTATGTTCACATTTTCTTATACGTCTCTACCAATCAGAGGTAAGTCTGCACATTATGTATATTGATATCTGCCTATATTCTTTGTTTATGTTTTTTCTAAACATGTCTGCCTGAGTTTATCACTCAGTGATGTATATACTGTCTCTTTTGGGTCTATATTAGAACATAGAAGTTTTAAAACTTTGAATGTTCTAATATCAACCTGTATTCAGTGAACGCTGACAATACCGAACATGCAGAACAGCGAATTTTTTCCCAGGGAAAAAATTTGCTGTTCCGACACACATACACACAACACAAACACACCAAACAAACAGCAATCCACACACATACACTTAAAATCCTACATCTAACCCTACACTAAACTGTACAAACACTACTATCTATCAACTTACCTTAACCCAAACCTTAACCTTAAGGTCCATCACTATCGCACACTCACCTCACCCGCGCCCTAACCCTAACTCACCTACCCCGCTCTAACCCTCATGTCCACACAATTGCACACTTACCTGACCAGCACCCTAATCCTAACTCACATAACCTGTGCCCTAACCCTCACATCCACAGAATCGCACACTTACCTAATCTCGACCCGTAACTTTCCACCACAGTGCTGAAAATAGAGAAGCCACAGAAATGGTCAACCAAATTCCTTCCCTAGGAAGAAATTTGGTGTTCTTCAGCTTCGCTATTTTCAGCGTTCACTGAATAGGGCTCGATATTAGAACATTCGAAGTTTTAAAACTTTAATGTTCTAATATAGATCCGTCTCTTTTTGGTATGTGGAGCTTTTCTCCCTGGGCCATCGCTGAAAATGGACATATATCCAGTCAGACTATCCTGGTCAGCAAATGTAAAATAAAATAAACAAAATAAATAAAATAAATAAATAAATACCCTAAGCAAACAGAAAAAGAAATTGGATTGTTCGATTGCTAACATAATTAAAAGGCTCTCTAACTGATAGTCTGGCAATTTCTCACCTAAACACAGCATAGTGTGATGTACCATGTAATGTGCCACCAGGTAAGAACTGCATCTCATTAGTTTGTCTCTTTTTCATGCAAGAAGTTGGGTGGAAAACTTTAAAATTCTCTTTCTTACAGATGCAGAAAATTCTCTTTCTTACAGATGCAGACTCTGAGGGAGAAGGAATCTTGTAGTTACAAGGAAAAGCTGATTGCTAGACTCCCTGAAATGCTGACTAAAAAGACTAAGCAGGAACATAAAGATATTCACATTTTATAGCTTCTGCTATGAGTGTACAAAGATTACACCCCCTCCCAAGGTTCAAAATGCATGAACTAAATTCCCCCCAAATAAAGACGTTTTAAGTGTTTTTGCAGGGAGGAAAGCTTCCCTGCATGCCCCCCACACACACACAGACAAACCTATATATACCAACTCCATGGTCACACCATCTCAAAGAAGACACCACTGTCAGCAGAATTTGTTGACAGTAATTTCGTATGGAGGAGTTCTAATCCTCAGCGGGTTGAATTTCAAGCAAATGAGACTTGGACTTTCAGTGTTTGTGTACTCATAGATAAATGTAATTCATACATTATAAGCCAGTTTTTTTTTTTTTTTTTTTTGGTTTTGTTTCTTGTGTGTTGTGGATTATGCATATATCACACATTTGCTTCACTTGATGCATTATTTACATTTGCAATTCCACACTAGCAGTCTGCTTGCATTTTCTATTCAAAAACTTAAAACTTACCACCTTGTTATAGAGGCATCCAGTATCACCAGAAAAATATGGTGGGGGGCTAAAATTAATTCCATACAGCTCCAAACTAAATCTGCATATAGCACATCATATGTTAAATGTGTTTCATAGCACGGCCAAGCTAGGATATAAATAACTTTAAACCTGTATATTGCACATAGGATAAATGTACTAAGTGTTATGGACAAACTGAGAGACAATGCTGAGGTGGGAACACTGACAATATACAATTCTCAACTGTCAGACCTTCATATATCATGCTTATAAAACTACTTTTAAATGTTGCCAACATGTTCATACTTTGACTCATGATTTGTTGCAGTTGCTATGGTTTGTTATACTTTGTAGGACTCAAGAGAAGAGGAGGCAAGGTGGGCACAAACAAATAAATGCAAATCTGACATGCAATACAAAATGTAGCTAAATAGTATTTTGAAGATATACCTTCAATAATTTAATCAGAAATTAAGATGTACTTGATAGAAAGATAAAACTTACTGATCAAGGGAAGAAGCTGAACTAACCCAGGATAAACTAAAGGTGATGCTCCTCAATTCCAGGAGTTTAAAAAAAAAAAAAAAAAAACACTCCATGCAAGCTGTCTTTACCCTGAAGAATGTAGATGTGTATTTACCGAAACATTTTTAAAGTCATAGAGACCAGTGCAGGGCTATAATACTTTCCACACATTTTGACCAAACACTGCACAAAAAGGTTGAGGGTACTGAGCACCATGCAGTGACAGGAACAGTGTGGGAGGCTGCAGGCAAATTTGCTAATTTTGTTGGAAGTGCTTTCTAGTTTGTTTCTGCTGGAATAGTTGAGATTTGTAAATTTTGTTGAGGCATACAGGAGGGTAGGAAGGAAAAAGGAGGTAGCAGCTATTTTTTTCTATGATCACTTAGCAGGTGCTTTGCTTTGTAAAGAGAGCCTCATTTGCAGTGTGTGTCTTTTTGACTACAGTGTCAATGTGCAGATCACATTTTAACTTCTTATCAATGATAACTCCCAGTAATTTTGTGTTGGTGATGCTTTCAAATTTTATGTTGTTTAAGGAGATAATATTAAAGTCAGTGTTGCTTTGATTTATGCTTTTGGGAAGGTATAGGATTACTTTGGTTTTATTGAGGCTTAAGAGCAATTGAGATTTATTTAGCCAGTTTTTGTAAAGGATACAGCTTCCGGTGTGATGGTTTCTAAAATGGGAAGACTTGGGGCTGAGCAAACTAAAGCTGAGTCATCAGCATATTGTATTTTGGTGGCAAGATTTAATTCCTTGTGCAAGTCATTAATGAAGATATTGAAAAATATTAGCCCGCTTATGGAGCCTTGGGGGCTCCTCTAATGATTGGAAGGAAGGTAGAATGGAAATCATTGTACTTTACAGGCTAGGTGCAATTGTTTAGGTGGCTAGTGAACCAGCTTGCTGAGGGGGTTGTGAGGCCTATAGGATTTAGTCTTTGGGGGAGTAGTTGATATGAGACTGTGCTGAAGGCTTTTGACAGGTCCAGGAAAAGGCTGCAGAAAAATTTACCTGAGTTTCACTTTGACTAATGATATCTAGGAAATGTAATAGGGCAGTTTCTCTGTTGTGAAGTCAAAAGCCATGTTGGGTAGGAGAAAGTAATTGGTTATAAAGTAGAATGGCTATGAGTTGCTGATGTATGTATTTTTCAAGTACTTTAGAGTGAGGAAGAAGGATTGCTATATGGCAATAGTTTGACAGTTCAGTGGATACACATTTGTGTAATGAGATCATGAAAAAAGCTTTCAACAGGAGTGGAATGTAATTTTTTTGTAATGGCTCTATTAATTAGGATAGATACAGAGTAGCAAGTGGTGACAGTGGCTATACTGAGTTATTGGGCTAGCAGGTTGTCAGGAATTATTGTAGTGGATTTCACTTTTGTAATGTAATTTTTGATTATATTTGTCTGGATAGCTGTTAGTTTGAGTGGGGTGTTTAAAATAAATCCTTAAAGGCTTTATTTTGGTTTGCGATGAATTGTGATACTGCCAAAGTGTACTGGCATGTTAATGTGATGCTATGTACATGTAAGGTTCTTCTACAGATATAGACATAAATCAGATAATAAAGAATGCTGTCAAAACAGGTTACATACTATAGTAGCACCATAAAAGATACAGCCATAAACACATAAATGAACAAACAATAACATTAATAATGCCAAAGTGGTAGGACAGCATGTTTTGACTTAAGACTTAACAGCATAATGCAGATCAAAGGCCATAGATGGTTTAAATCAAGATGGATAGCTAACTTGAAACATTTTACTTTGCAGATTCTTACCATATTTTGTAGTGTACTACACAATCCTTCATGTATCCTGTCTAGACCAGGAGTTCTCATAAAATAAAGGGAAGTTAACATCTATCTCATGCAGTGATTGCTGCATGCTTCAGAAATAAAAAAATGACATCTCATTTTAAAGCTTCGAGAGCAGCTAGACCATTCTTCCCTATATAATACTAGAAAGCAAGGCAGTATTAAAATGTTCCCCTTCAAAATTCTCACAGGAAAAGTTTTACCTCTTTTCACCCTGAAGTTTCAGATCTGTCAAACAACTTTACAGAGAAACAGATAGAATCTGGACAACAGAGACCTGTTCATTCTGAATTAGGGCATATTCACATGCAAATGAATTAATTTGTTAAAAAAATACGGTTTGAAATCTTTAGAAGCTTTAGGACCCATCAATATAGCTATGCACAAACTTCTTCTAGATTCAATGGAAAGGAAATCACAAATATACTTTCTACAACAGAGAGGTGAAATCTGGATCAAAGAACAAGCAAGTTAGAACAATTTCAGCCCAGTCAACAATACTATTCAGCAAGTTATAGCATCCTTAAAAGGTATGTAATCTAAATGAACAGACGTTTGTTCAGGGGCCAGAAAAACAATCTAGTTTTGAATGGACTGACAGATGATACTTGTAAAAATAAGATGCATAGGACTATACAAGTTATCTAATGTCACTCTCTCTTCTAACTATTCCTCTTTGTGTTACATGTATTAAAAGTGCACTGTTGCTTTAAAGAAGGATGTTATCCTAGCTAAGAATGCATGTTATATGACTTTTATCTACACAACGGTCCAAGACAGTACAATCTAGAATGTGGATCTGTATATTTGTCTCACCTCTTTACAATAAACCTATCCCGGCTATACTTTCTATGAAATAATCAAAATACAGCACTACCTTCTAGAAGTAAACACAAAGCCTTGCACCTCATAATTTCACCTGGGGACATATTTTAGCCCAGCTATATCAAATTCCTACACTTATCAACATTGTCAAAATGTACTTGGCTTAATCAAGAAAAACAAATCTCATTGATGAAATTCTACATCACTTTTGTTTTGATCCTGACTTGTCACCCAAAATTAAAAAAGAAAGATAAAAAATATTCACCTGACATGTAATTTCTCAGCAGCAGAGCTATTGAATTTAATAATATCATAGTAATGTAGACCTCAGCAGCAGAGCTATTAAATTTAATAGTATCATAGTAATGTATACTTCATCTGGAATACTGCTGGTCATAAAATTCAGAATCAAAGTGAAGTAAAAAACATATTTAAATGACTATTTCCTAAAGAATTGTACTGACAATACATTTATAACAAGAACATTAATTCTGCTCTTGTTATCACTGTCTTTTTTTGTCTTCAGGTGTCTTGGCTTTCTCATATGGTAGCAAGAGCATTCTGCATACTACTATCATGATGGTTGTGGGCCATCTGAAAGGCCAAAAAGCTATGAATTGACAACTACATCCTCATAACACTGTCATTTTTTAATTAGTGCTTTATTGTTTACTCCATTCTCTTTGTAAATGCTGAACATTAAGCAAAACCTCTGAAACTTACTGTGATTGTCATCTTTTCAATGTTTTCTTGGTTAATGATATTGCCCTTTTTCACCTTCCACATTGTGACTCGGTCTGGATGGTCTTGAACATGGTTCCCAATGTTTAGGAGCCACTTGCATCCAAAATGTGAATACATTGCTGCTATAGAATATTTTGTTATATTTTGCATAAATGTAAACTCTCACATTTATTGAAGTGTTGTTTTACTGATGATATGTACATTGATTTAGTTTTTATTTTTGTTTTGCTTTTTTCACTCTCTCTGAATGCACTAGATGTCTGGGCTGTATTTATATGGACTGTACCACAGAGCTACATTACTGACTGAGTATCTGCCCACAATTGCATCATGTCAAGTACAGTGCTGACGGATGTCTGGGCTGTATTTATATGGACTGTATCATTGAGCTACACTACTGACTATGTTCCCACAAAAAAAAAAAAAAAATCACAAAAATTGATTGGCCAAAGAAGAATCATAAACACAATAGCCTGGACTATTGAGGATAAGAAAGAAATTATGTATTGTTACTATTATGTAAAAATCCCAGAATTTCCAGACACAAGATATGCAAAACTATTAAGAGAGAAATTAGAGGAAAGAAAAATAATTCCACAAGAAAAACTGTCAGAAGCTTCAAATAAAAATTTGTGTTCGTCAATAAAACAGATTTTTGAAAAACAGTACATAGATCAAGAAACTTTGATCTGTTTGGAAAAAGAAGGATCTAAGGAAGTGCAAAAATATAAACAACAAAACCTAGAGATATTTGAAAAATATAAAAAAGAAATATGGACATGGGAAAAAAGAGAGATTTTATATGGTGCAATATTTATGCAAAAGAGAAAGCCAAGTTAATTAATATAGAGAAGGCAGTCTCAAAGATATTTGAAGAGAAAATACAGGCGAAAGCATCCAGATATGAAAAATTTCACAATAAAAAAATTAATATCACAAATATGTAATGTGAAAAAGAAGATTAGTAAAGCAGAAGTTAAAGAAATAGAAGTTGAAGTTATGGAGTGCCTGCAAAGTGAAGGATTTAATCTAGAAGGTCTAACACAGACTACATGACAGTATTTTGGAGCAAGTCCCCAAATTAGGGAAAAGTAAAAAGATCAGGAGACGTGAAGAAGAAATATGGACATGGGAAATTAAAAGAGATTTAATATGGTATAATATTTATGCAAAGGAGAAAGCAAAACTAACCAATACAAAAAGAGCAGCACCAAAGATATTTGAAGAGAAATAAAGGCAAAGGAATCTGGATATGGAAAACTTTACAATACAAAAAATAAGAAGACTAAGAGGAATTTGGGATCGGGCTGGTGGTCCGCCATGAGGTGAGCTACTGCCTGTCCCAGCCCCCTCGATGCTCTTAACTGAGTATCCCGGGGGTCCGAAGCATTTACTTTGAAAAAATTAGAGTGTTCAAAGCAGGCCGGTCACCTGAATACTTCAGCTAGGAAAAGTAGAACATGAGATTAGTAATATAGAAGTCAAAGAAATAGAAGCTGAGGTTATGGAGCAGCTGCAAAGAGAAAGATTCAGTGTAGAAAATCAAATGCAGAAAGCACCACAACAGGATAGAGCAATGGATATCAAACTAAGGGGAAACCAGTGGGACAAGAAGCAATTGGTCAGGAGCCATATCAAGATATTTTGGAGCCTTCCACAAGAAACCAGTATAAACATTCACTTGAAGCTAGACAGCAAGGAAAGGAACAGGAAACTGAAGAAGCCCTGATGCAGTCAATGTTGAGGAGAGATAGGCCAGTAAGTTCCCATATGACAGAGCAACAGATGACATAGAATGAAATTGAAGAGAATGTACCACAGGAAGATGCTATAGAACTTTCTACAGAATGCCTGCAGGAAACAGAAAATAAGGGATGTGCCCTCAGATTGGAAGAAATGAGGTAAGATAAGAGTTGCTTGATTTAATGGACATGGATAGATATATTAAGATCAATTAGACAAATAGACTGCAGAAGGTCAATAAAACCCAAAAAGTAAGAAGTCTGATAAAACAAATGAATGCAGTAATTAGAACTGTCCATGGAGATCCATGTGATATAACAGAAGTAAACAGGATATATTACTGTGCTGCTAAATTAATAACTGATAAAGTTCTACCACAAGAACATAGGGTAGTGAGGGAAAGGAAGGGGAGAAATCGAATGCCATCATGGAAATATCAAATAGAGAAAACTATAAAGCAATTAAGACAAGAAGGGCTACTGTTAGAAGACTATAGAAGAGGGAATAGATCAACAAAAATACTAAAAAATATAGATGTGATTAAAGCAATGCACAGTATTAGACCAGGCCAGGATGTATCATGCACAATTGCAAATACCAAACTAAAAATTTCAGCACAGACAGAAAAACTTAGAAGATACATAGATAAATATAAGGGAAAAATACAAAATAAGCAATTTATTGATGACCCAAAAAGGTTTTACAGAGAAGTGGGAAATAAGGTAAAAGGAATTGAAAGACTGCCAAAACAAAAAAAAAAAAGAAATAGATACAGTTTGGAGAAGTATCTATGAAAATCCTGTGGAACATAACAAAAATGCTAAATGGATAGAATAAGTAAAAGAAAGTATAAGAAGTTTAAAGGTACAGGATATGAAATGGGATGAAGTAACAGAGAGACCGAAACAAAGTTAAGACAATCCTCTAATTGGAAAACCCCAGGCCCAGATGCAGCACCTAACTTTTTGTTAAAAGTATTAACATATTTGCATGAGCCTTTAGGCATAAGTAAGAACTATTTATATGTGCACCCTGAACAAACACCACACTGACTAACAACAAGCAAAATAATGCTCTTACTTAAGAGTGATGCTGCAAGCTATCCTAAAAATTATAGGCCAATAACTTGCCTTCCAACGATGTATAAACTATACATGGGAATTGACGATGACAGATTTTATAGTCATTTAGAAGAAAACTCAATTATGGCAGTAGAATAAAAGGTCAATAAAAGAAAGTCATATGGAACAAAGGATCATTTGAGGGTAAATAAAGTTATAGTGGAGAACTGTAAAAAGGGGACGACTCTAAGTATAGCTTGGATTGACTACAAAAAAGCATTTGATAGTATCCTACATTCATGGATAAAAGAGTGCTTAAAAATGTATAAGATACATCTTACACTGATTGACTACATTACAGTAGCCATGAAACAATGGCCGACCACTTTCCAATTAAAGCATAATAAAGGACAGATTATTATTCCAGGGATAAAAATTCAAAGGGGGATATTCTAGGGTGAGTGTCTGTGACATTTGCTATTCTACCTTGCCATTAATCCATTAAGCTGTTTACTTAACAGCTTAGGCCATGGCTATAATTTGGCTCCTAGAAAACAACAAAGTCTAATCACTTCTCATCTTCTATTTGTGGATGATTTAAAACTGTATAGCTCATCAGATGAGGAACTGAAAGCACAGCTGCAGGTTGTCAAAACATTTTCAGATGATTAGAATGTCATTTAGTCTTGATATATGTGCAAAAGCAACATTTAAAGCAGGAAAATTGTAGCACCAGGAAACATCAGTTTGGGATAAGAATGTGATATAAAAGAACTTGAGCAAGAGGGAGTGTATAAATAGATGGGAACTGATGAAAGATCAGCAATAAAACATGAACAAATGCAAATAAAACTCAGTAAGGAATACTTTAGAAGACATAAATTAATCCATGACATCTAGGAACAAGATCCAAGCTATAAATCAGTTTGCTCTTCCTGTCCTAACTTACAGTTTTGGAGTGATTGACTGGCCCCAAAAAGTGTTGTCTAGATTAGATATTAAAACAAGAAGGATGCTTCATGCTCACCAAATGATTTATAAAAATCAGTGTACACTAAGAGTATATATTTCCCATTCCAAAGGAGTGATGGGCCTCCTTGAAATTGATTGCATGTATAAATCTGCAATCGTGGGACTCCACACATATCTAAAGACCTCACAAGATCCAAATGTAGTGAAAGTTTTAAAACATGAGAATAAATCTAAGATGACTTCTCTGCTTAATTTAGCAGAAGCATATTGACATCAAGCAGGAATGAAAATCAAACCAGAAGTATATAAAAAACAGGTAGCAACTGAATGTGCCAAAAAACAAAAGAAAGAATATAAGGTGAAGGGCCAGATGAGAAAGCAAGAAATGTGGAAAACTTATAAATATAGTTGAAAGTATAGAAAACTTCTGGAAGAGCCTCTTTGCTGGATGACTTTGTTTCCTCATGCCTTCTTCCTGTCTATCCCAAATCCTCTTCACCAGATTGTCTTCTACTTTTCTACGATTGTGCCCGAACCACCATAATCTGTACTTTTTTACTTTAACTTCTGCTCTGATGTCCTTATACCTTCATCTGTGCCTTTACTCAGGTTTCTGTACCATTAGGTAGTACTGGTCCTACCATTGTTTTGTTCACTTTGGTTATCAGCTGTTTGGCATTCTTCTGTCATGCTCTACTGCTAACACTCTGTAACAAGTGGCTGCAGCTTCTCTGATTCTAGTTTCGACCTCCTCATTTGGGCTTCCATTTTCCTTAATGACTCTCCCAGATACTTCAAGTTGTTAACCCATTCCTCTGTTTTCCCTTCTATCTCTATTATCTGTTTCTTCTGATTTCTCCCAACTTGCTGCCATTACAGCTATCTTATCTGCACTCAGTTTCAATCCATGTGCCTTCAGTTTTGCATTCCATTCCCCTATTCTTAGCTGAAGTTCTTGCTCTGAGTCTGCCTGTAAGGCCACATTCTCTGTATGCAACTTTGTTGCTCAGTCCCCTCTGACCTATTTGTTAATGTAGTCCTTCACCAGTATGACCAGCAGTGAGCTCATTGCTGAACCCTGATCCACCTCTGACACTGGGAACCCCTGTGTGAGTCTAAACACTATTCACACTTGTGTCATTGGGTCCTTGTACATAGCCTATATGAATGCTACGAATGTTTCTGGGATTTTAAATCACTACAGAACTGCCCAGATCAGGTTTCTTGGGACCTTGTCATATGCTTTTTCCAAGTTGAGGAATGCCCGGTGGGACTCTGTCTTGCTGCAAACATTGGGTCAGTTGTGCTGCATCCTGCTCTGAATCTGAACTGCTCATCTCCCATCTAAATTTATAATACTCTGCATATTTCCTTATCAATCACCCTCTCTAAAGCTTTCATGCAGTGTGACAGGAGTCTGATACCTTTGTACTGCCCACAGTTGTGGATGTCCACTTTGCTCCTGTACACTAGCAGTAGTATGCTTATTCTCCAGTCACCTGTGATATGCCTTCCTGTCCATACTGCTATGAATGCCCTCTGGAGCCATTTCTGCCCTGTCTCACCCAACATGTTGATCACATTTGCCATGAACTCATCTGAGCTGTCTATTTTCCATGACTTAATTTTCCTTAGTGTGCTGTTCTTACATCTTGTAGGGTGGGTTCCTCTTTTTTATTGTAGGCTGTGTCTGGGACAGTACAGCTCCTGTGGAGTTTAATTAATTTAAAATTTGTTGGAAGTACTGCTTCCATTTGTCTTTGAGGTCCTGTGTACTGGTTACTAGGTTGTTTCTGGCATCCCTTATGAAGAGTATCTGACTGTCTTCTATATCTGTCTATCTTTGATTTGCAATCTTTGTGCCATCTACTCAGTCATTCTCCAGAAGGTGGTCGAATGTCTCTGATGCCTTGTTCTTTGACATTACAAGTCTTCTCATAGATTCTTTGTTAGCCAACCAGTATTTCTTCTTAGCCTGATCTTTTTCTATCTTCCACTTTTTCCTGCACTCCTTTGTTGTGATGAATTCCTGGACTTCTGCCTTCCTCCACCGGCTTTCATTGTGTACCTTACTCCCATACCTGACTCGGCTGCATATCTGTTCTATAGTCTATATTGCACATGCTGTTTTGAGGCGGTACCATTCTTCTTCTTCAACTCCACCTATTTCCACTTTTTCTTGAGTGGCTAGAGCACCAAGTAATTCCTTAAACTCTTATAAGACAAAGAGTAACCGGCAGTCCTTGGGGTAAAAGCTCCGTACTGCAAGTCCAAAAGCTCAATAAATAAAATCAATTAACTCACTATGGAGCTACCATGGCACATAGATCTTTGAACACAAAGTCAATGATGTATCATAGTCCTCATACACAATGTGAATCTTCTGCATAAAAACACAGTTTTATTAATTGAAGGTAAGCGCTTTCACTTAGGAGCTTCTTCAGACCTAACAATACACTGAAATTAAAGCACATATATATATATATACAAGGCAGAGCAATCAATACCAATCATCCAATCAACTAATATTAAAGTTATAGGCCCAAAATGCACCTATAACTCATGAATCGGTGCACAATCTAATACATAATACTACAAAGGCAAGCATAAATTTAAACCATGCAAAAATCCAATTCAGTGTATGTTCTGCACATAAACCTACATAAACTTACATAAAATCACATAAATCTTCTAAAAGCATGATGAAACAGCCAATTAATACTTAATTCCTTTATTTATTTGTGCAGCCTCCTCCTTTTTAAAACAGGCTTGATGGATGACCTCTCATTTAAACCCTTTCCTCTGTCAGCTTTTAACATGATGATCCAACAGGTTTCTCTATAACTCTTATGTCTTCTCTCCAATCAACTTCCAGGTCTTCAGCCTACTCTCAATTGATCTTATAGCCTTCTCCAACCACTGTCTGCAGCAGATTGTGGCAGCCAGTGGTTTATGCTGTGAACTGACTATTTCACCGGAATGACTTTGCAATCACTGATTCTACCCCGTTATCATTTCCTTACTAGGAGGAAGTCTGTCTCAGTTGCATGTTGGCCAATTTTTAATGTGATCTTATGACTGTCTCTATTGCCGAACCATACAATGGCCACCATCAAGCCATTTACCAGACAAAATTCTAGAATAGACTTTCCTTCTTTATTCCTGTTGCCCCACCCATGTGGACCCATGCAATCCTCATATCATGTTCCATCTGTCCTGATATGTACATTCAGGTCACCCATTATCAAAATCAGTTCCTATTGTCTTGCTTTATCTAGTAGGTCCTGCATCTGCTGTCTGATTGCACTTTTCCTCACTATTACAACCCTGCTGTGGGGCATAGGCTGAGACTATGAATACCCCTGACCCTTATAATGGAGTCTGATTACCATAAGTCTATCACTAATTCTGATTACATCCCTCACTGTATTCAAAAGCCTCTCCCTTACCTTAATTACAATGCCATTTCTAGCCCGTTCTCCTCCTGAGTAGTAGATGCTGGCTCCCAAACCAAGTGGCTTTGCTGCACTGACCTTTCATCTTGTCTCCTGGATATTTAGGATGTCCCATCCACCTTCAAACTGCATTCTATCAGTGGACCTAGAATGAGTAACATCTCTTAGTTCATATTTGACAGGTTGACTGGTTTTATGTCAAGTTTTCACTCAGTGAAACTATCCCACTGGGACAGTAGCTTATTGACCCAGGGCTACTGGGCATTTTGATAGGCACATACACAGGTCATCTGGTGCACATATACCCCTCCTATTGTTAGCATGGGCCCCTGGTGAAGGTCAGGTTCTCAATCCGCTTATCACCAACAAGTACCCATGCACATTTTTTGTGGTATTAGTCAACACAACTGAATCACCTAAAGCCAATTTTTACACTGAGTGGCTAGCCATGACATGGTGCACAGTCTGTGATTAATCTTCCCTTATCTAGAGGATACTGCCAGAACTGGATCGAGCACTACGTGACCTAGGCAGCTGCCTAAGGCCTTTTGACTTGGAGGGCCCATTGGGGGTTGCTAGAACATTTAATTTCAAATTAAAATAAAATTTTTTAATTAAAAACAAATTTACATCACTGTTTCTTTAGGTCTCACGCATTGCTGTACATGTATCAGGAGGCACACACAGCAGCATGCAAGAATTAAATGTATATTACTTTGGGCTATTTCTCCGAATTTTGAAGTGCAACTTTTCAGTGCACACACAGCAACACAAGTTCAACTCACATTAAATCAGATTACTTCTCCCACTGCAATGTGAGTTAAATGCATGTTAGATCAGCAAAAACAAAAGAGGATGAACCAAACCACAACAGGCACCAGATAAAAAAGGCTTCCGACGTCTGCTGGGCTGAATATTCAAGCTGGAACAGTATACAGAGCACACAGGTGGTCCTGAAATATCTGCACTAAAACACCTGGAAGTTCGCAGGACTCAAACATGATAGTGCTTTTGTTCTAAATCCTCAGCACAAGACATTAGAGTCACTGTGTTTGGCAAAATTTCATAGATGAAATAAAGAGTATTTAATAGCTAATGTCTGGTCCTGAAATGTCAGTCACTCATTCAAAACAAAGCCCAAATCTCACAACTTTTACACAAAGTCCATCCCATACCTCCATGATTCCTGGGGTAAAGTATGTAGGTAGCATGAAAAGCTGTGGTCTCGGTCTCACATGAGTAAGGTAGGTAAAGCCCATACCTTCATAGGTGATTACTAAGGTAAAGTAGGTAGGTAGCATGAAAAGCTGTGGTCTCGGTCTCACATGAGTAAGGTAGGTAAAGCCCATACCTTCATAGGTGATTACTAAGGTAAAGTAGGTAGGTAGCATGAAAAGCTGTGGTCTCGGTCTCACATGAGTAAGGTAGGTAAAGCCCATACCTTCATAGGTGATTACTAAGGTAAAGTATGTAGGTAGCATGAAAAGCTGCGATCTCGGTCTCACATGAGTAAGGTAGGTAAAGCTCATACCTTCATAGGTGACTACTAAGGTAAAGTATGTAGGTAGCGTGAAAATCTGTGGTCTTGGTCTCACATGAGTAAGGTAGGTAAAGCTCATACCTTCATAGGTGACTACTAAGGTAAAGTATGTAGGTAGCATAAAAAGCTGTGGTCTCGGTCTCACATGAGTAAGGTAAGTAAAGCTCATACCTTCATAGGTGACTACTACGGTAAAGTATGTAGGTAGCATGAAAAGCTGTGATGTCAGTCTTGCATGGATAAGGTAGGTAAAGTGCAGGGTCTCAAGGTGGCATAAATAATTATATCCACAGTCTTTCACTGGCTGTCCAAAAGATGACCACTTCTCGGGTATTTTTGGATGGCTTTCGAACTTTCTTTTGTGAACATCAAAGAAAACATGCACTTCTGAAATATAAGAGGGAACTATGTTATCATCGGCACAAAAAAATGATACATTAAACTCCTCCAATGAATAACATCTCCAAATGAAAATGTTTGCTGTGTATAATATCAGACTAAGAATAGAGCACTGGTGACCCCATGACTCCCTGTTGGCTGATAAGGAAAAGACATACCACTCAAATATTGTGAAAGAAGCTCAACAGTAGGTCTACATATGCTCCAGTAAAATCATATGGTTCACCATGCTCAATGCAGCTAAGAGCTCAAGGAGAACAGGTTCAAAATATAAAAACTGATGAGATCATTCTCCACATAAATAAGGGTGGTTTAAGAGCTATATTACCTTTTTAACCAGTCTAAAATGGATCTAAAAGGATTATTGGTAGGTGAAAAGGATTCAGGTTGTAGTATATCCATTTTCTCACTAACCTAGTCCATAAAGGGTAGGTTAGAGATAAGTGAAAATCTTCAAGATTATTTAGGTCTAAAGATGGTTTCTTAAAAATGAAAGCAATTTGGCTCCTGAAGTTGAAGACGGATAAAGCTCTGACTATGACCCATATGCCATAAGTTCAATTAGAAGCTCTGGCACCTGATGTAGCTGAGAGGGGAGGTAGAGGAGTTAAGGTGCCGAGCCTACTCATGTCTATGACATGATAGGGGTGGGACAGAGATGGATCCAGCACTAGGCGACCTAGGCAATTGCCCAGGGCCCAATGGCTGGGAGAGGCTCACTGGATGGAGGGGGAATCTGCCACAACATTTACTTTTTAATTGAAACAATAAATAAATTACATATCTTCTTAAAGGACATCCTCTGCATCGGTGCATCAATGCATACACCTGATGTTGCTTGCTTCCTCTTTTCCACTTCCTCACATGGAATTGAAACACACCTGCTGTCTGCTTCTTCTGACTGCAACAAACATTCCATCAATAAGTAGCTGTGTGCATGCGTGAAATGCCCTAGTTAAGGATCATAGGTTAATTAATTAGCTCAGGCTTAAACCCTGTACTTTGGTTACAGGAGACAAGAACCTAAATCCTCTACACCAACTACCAGACTACTCAAAAATATGAGTTTCAGTGCATTTTCAAGGAACTGTGAACATCAGTGCATTTTCAGGGAATTGTGAGCTTCAAGGGAAGAGTTTACTGCTGTTCATGCTAAGCTGTTTTCAATTTGCAAGTGTTTTGTTAAACAAATGGTTGTCACTGTTTGTGCTATAGACTTCAAACACAGAGTTAATAGCACAACAGGTAGTGTACTTTCTTTTGACATAGAAAGCAGTGAGTTCTATTCCCACAGCATAAAGTTTGATTGCTGATACTGTACTTTAAGGGGGTGGGGTACTGCAGTCCTGAGTGTGTCTTCTTTGAATAAAATGCCTAGTAACTGTGACCCTGTTATCAGTTTCAGGAAAAAAGGTCCCACAGAAGAGTACAAAAAACAAAGAGCCAGAAACATGTTTGCTGTATGTATTTATGAATACAAAGTAATTTTGAAGTCAGTTGTGCTGGCTCTTTGTTTTTTGTACTCTCCTGTTATCAGTTTGCCATCCATTCCCTACTGCAATATTACCAGCTTACCATTTTTTTTTTGTATTGTAACATAAGCTATTTATTCTTCAAGGGCAGCAGGCACTGAATTTGTAGATGAAACACTGAAATATAAAGTTGTTTGCTAGTGGCAACCACTTCATTAGTTACAGATCTCTTTAATGCGGAATTATTCAGATGACTTTTACTTCTGCAGAGATTGTGCCTATTGACTGATATTAGTGGATTATAATGACAGAAGTTTAAGTGGCCTTTTATAGTTGAAATGTTCTGAAATGGGCAGTTTTTCTCATTATTAGTTCATATGTTTTGTTTTATTGCTTACTTGAAAAATGTTCAGAACTACAAATTTGAAACACACTCTAACAAGTGGTGCTACATTATCCAAGGAATATAACTTAATACAATCTGGAAGGTGAATCAAAGAACACATTCTTATATGCATTGTCCTAAAAATGTGTGCAAGAGGTCCATGGTTTGAAAACAGCCTAAAAGTAAATTTAATCTGCCACTGGTCAGATGCATTTTCTTTAAATCTGGGTTTCAATGAATGTGAGTTGCTAGGGAAGAGTAGTTTACTGTAAATGCTGTGTCTGTTTTCATTGTGATACTATTTTGTTTAGCAAATGTCTATCAGTGCTTATTCTATAACATTTGAAATAAAGGTTTTAAAGTAAATCCAAATATCTGTAATCACTGTAAAAGTAAAGAGGAACATAACATGATACTGACGGGTTTGAACAGCATTTATGGTAACTGGGGAGAAATAGCTAAGCAATGGGATGCTAGAATGGCTTCAGGGGAGAGAGTCTGCTGTGTGTGTGGTGGTGCCAGATCCATTACCCTGCCTTCAGCACAATCTGACCATGATGCAGCTCTGGATACTGCACACCACAGTTGATACCCAAAGTGGTTGGCCTATACAACTCTAGAATGCCATCTAGAGTCTGTGCTGCTTCCCACAACTCCATTCTTGGATATGTTTGAGGTGGATACAGTCAGCATTTTTGTTGGGGGGGGTATGAGAGGAACCCCAGAGAAATACAGGAAAATATGTAAACTTCATAGGCCAGGACTGAACCTTGTGCATGGCAGGAAACCATTTTGCCAGTTGGTCTACTATTACACCTTTGCTAACATTTGTTTTGAGATTTTTAAACCTGTTTCATTTGTCATGTTTTGGCAGTTGTATAACACTAGATTTATAAACTTGATCCTTTTTTCTTTTTTCCCTTTTTTACTTATGCTTTTGCACTGCTTATCTGATGTGACAGGGCACAACATGAGTTAAGACTGGCTTGTTGAATGTTTAGATAAATGAGTGCTATATTTGACAAATGGAGGTGTGAACAGCTCAAACAGATTTTGAAGCCTTTGGTGACTGGGCAGTTAGATGATGAAATGGATTCAGTGCTTCTAATGTCATTTTATTTATTTTATTTTACATTTGTTAACTGGGATTGTCTGAGTGAGCTAAAGCCCCTTTTCAGCAGAGGCCCAGGGAGAAAAGCTCCAAAACAGTTACAAAAAATATAACCATTACAAACACAGTTAACATTATAATCATTCATAATAAAACTTGTAGAATAGTTATCATATATATGCAGCTACAATTATCTATACAAATGTTATGAAGAATACTGCAGCAGAAGGAAAGGAGATAGTGTTAGGTAAAAAATGATGAAGTAGACTAGTTTAAGTTGCAAATGTTTTTGGTATAGAGGAGAAGAAATGATGATAAGGCAGAGGAAGTTAGGTTTGTTATTTAGTGAAGGTATTTCATAAAGGGAGTATAGATAAAAAGGCAACATAGCGTATGGAGGTATTGAAAAGAAAACTTTGAGGATAACAGACATTTGCCTTAAGTCTGGAACTGTTTGACTGGATTCCTGCTACAATGCATGCTACTTGATGATCAACAGAATGAGTTCCTGTTCCTTTTACTTTTATTTTTTTTTGGTGCATTTTTTTCTTTTTAAGTCATTACTGTGTTGTTGTTGTTGTTGTTGTTGTTGTGTCTTTCGGCTTTTCCCGGTTAGGGGGTCGCCACAGCGAAACTCCGGACCGCTAATGATTGACAGTAGATTTTTACATCCCGAGTTGCTGGCCCTGATGCACAACCTTCAACGAAGGTACGCCCATTCACACGTCTCCATACAGAAGACGTTCTAGCTGAGAATCGAACAGGACAACGTCTTACTGTGAGGTGACAATGCTACCGCAGCACCACCACCACAGTGTAATGTAGAAAATTGCTTTGCATGTCAATTTAAGTCAGAAAAAAATCAAGTAAGATACAAAATGGCAGTCTAGAGTAGGACAAAATGTTCTCTTATCCTTGTTTATTCCATAGCATCAGTATTGCTGAGTCATCATTTGCAGGCTACTCTATGCATTTTTTTCTTTGCCATTTTCTGTCTGTATCATTTCACATCATCAAAGAATATACAAGACAACTGGTCCAGGAGGTGTTTAACACCTTGCCAGACCCACTAAAGACCTTGCCTCATTTTTCAAGAAAGGACAGGTCAGTCATACCAGGGGGGACTTGATGAATACCCATCCAATTATCTACCAAACTGCAATGCTTAACTTGGAGAGGAAAGTTGTTTCAGAGAAGGGGGAGGTACTGTGTGACAAGCCTCTTTCTCAAATTTTCACTGTAGATTTGGGTTTCTGGTCCTGTTATTTGTTGGACTCTTTGATTTATGAAGGTATAAGAGATAATGGACTATTGGATCCCTTATGCCCTGATAAGTGATCCATACCACCCATAAGATGTCTTTAGGATGCTGAATACAGGAATAGAGCTTCCAGTCTTTCCTGTGAACTGTTTGTTAAGCCCTTGATTGATTTACTTAGGAACCTCTGCAGCCTTTCCAGTTGCTTGATATATATAGTGAGATACCTCCCAAAAGGTGCATTGTATTCTACTATAGACCAAGTCAGTGCTGAGTACAAGGGGGTAAGAACTTCTTTTGATCTTGAATACATATGTTTTATAATGAGTTGTACATGGTAAAAAGACTTCCTCACCACAGTTGCAACATGATGGTCAAATGAGAAGGAACTATCCACCCATGTTACAAGATCTCTCACTATATTCTCATTTGGAAGTGAGATGATAGCCATACTATAACCTGGAGGGATAGATTGTTTACCAAAAGCAATAATACTGCACTTTTTGGTATTTAATTTGAGTTTATAGTACACTAGTTGTTAACAAATGTGAGCTCATGCTAGAGTGCTTGTGTGTCAGAGTGGGACTGGAGGATGACACTTGGTATATAATCATCCACACATGTAGTTAACCAGATATCCTCATTTCTGATGTAGAGATCAGATAAGTAGATGCCAAACAGCAGAGATTCCCAAGACAATTCTTTGGGGAATTCCACTTGTCACTTTTGTGTTCTCTGAGGAAGCATCTTCCACTCTTACTGTGTGTTGTCCTTCAATCAATTTGCAATCTATCTAACTAAATAGGGTCAATTTGGAGTGCATTTAATTTGTTTATTATGCTGGCATAAGGTATAGTATTCAAAGCACAGGTAAGGTCAAGGTATGCTGCAGGGGCATTATGCCCATTGTCCAGTGCCCATGTTACCCTTTTGAAGAAGTTTACCAAATTTATCAGACAGGATCAACCACTGATACATCCAGACTGCTAGTAGGTCAAATATTATCATGACTGCTATGATATGTACCATTTGCATACAAGACTCACTAGACTAATGGGTTTATAATTTCCGGTGTATCATCATAGCTGTGTGCCATAACTGGTAGACAATGCTGGTTGTTAAGATCCGGTTGAATAGATTGAAGAGTGGATATGCTAGCTCTTGTTTAAAATGGTTTATTAGGCATCGGTTATATTATCAAGTCCCATGGATGTATTTTTTTTTTTAATTTTAGAAAGTCTTTTTAGAAAATATTCCTTGGTGGTAATTGGAGGTTGGAGACCTTCAGGGATGTGTGGAATTTATATAATTTATATAATTGCCTCTGAGGAGATGTTTGCAATGAATTTGTATAGTAGTATGTTTGTCATAGATCTAACTGGGTATTTCCATTTTGAATGAGCACTGAGCAATATTTAGTGATGTTCCTTATCTTCCTGATGTAATTAAGGAAGGATTTATAGTTGTCTTTAGCTTCTAATGTTAGTTTGAGTTTTTGGGATGATTTTGTTTTTCTGATGCTCTTTTTCAATTCCTTTTATAACTTCTTGATTTTATCCTTGAGTTGAGGTACTTTAGTTTTGCTGCATTTTTTTAAATGTTTTTTTATTTTATTTTACTGTATAGCTGTTATGTTTGTGGACCACAATGCTGGTGTGTTTCTAAATTTCCCACTTTGGAATTAGTTGGAACAGCTAAGCTAATACATTTATCCAAGTAAGAATCAGATTTGTCTGTGTAAATACTTGCTTTATCAATTTCTTGGGTAATACAGTTTTATGTGAAATTTGCATCTGACGATTTAGAGATTTGACAGAGAAGCGTACCAGTTTGTGATAGGACTAAACTGGTGAAGGAAATATCTTGGAATTAGTCCATATAGCTTTTCCCCCAGATTTAATAAAATCCATGTAGGCATAGTATAAAGCCTACATGGAAGGTACCGTGGACGTGTATGCAGTACTCCTTCAGTAACATCCGAAGCATATTAATGAAGGCGGATTACTGAGGGAGAGCCATGAAACACAGTTAGTGAATCAGTTTAGGGACTGTGTTACTGTGTACAGAGATGATTAACATACCCACTGCACTGTGAAAGTGCTTAAACTGATGTGTTTTGGATGTAATCAATTCTGGTTCATGATTCCTGAGTAGTGTTTTTTTTTATTTGTTTTATAGTACGCTGCTAGTCCATTGTTTTGTTTGCAAATACAAATTATACCATTATTTTTAAATCCTGCTTTGCTGCACTTTGCTGCACTCAGCTAAGCTCTGCTAAGCACAGCTAAGACTTGCCAAGCACTGCTTAAACAAGGAACATTTTAGTACTGCTTAGCTGGTTTATACACTGCTAACTGGTGCAAAGCACTGCTCAGCATTTGCTAGTCTAAGCACTGCTCAGATCAGCTAAGCTGGTTTGCACACCATTAAGCATTGCTAATCATTGGCAGTTTAAGCACTGCTGAGCTCAGCTAAGTCAGTTTGTGTGATGCCAAGCAATGCTGCACATTTTTAAAAATGGTCTAATCATGTGCAAGGGCAGGAAAACAGGCTTATTTAATTGCAACAGGCAGGAATATAGCATAGCCTTTTGGAGTTTGAACCATGCAGGAGCTATGGCAGGTGTTGGTGAAGGTCAGCACTTCCGGGAGCAGTAGTGGGACATTCTGGAGTCCAGGGTCATGGTTGGATTCCTAGTGAAATACCATGATGTCCGGCTGCTGCAGGGCCAGTACCAGGGATTGGAGTATAAGTCGGAGGCCTGGGACAGGCTGGCACATGATCTCACCAGTGTAACAGTTATCCTTGCACAGGTGAGCAGGTTTGTCACCATTTCAATGATCTGAAGCAGTGGAAGAGGGGACTTCTGGACACCTGGGTCCAGGATGGTCAGGATGTGAATGCCCCATAAGTTTGTATGTACTGTTAGCATTGTTTTACCAATACTTAATATGAATGTGTGATAAATAGGTGCACATGATCATGTGCTTCTCTCCCTACAGCTGCAAAGGAGAGAGCTCACAACCTAGAGGCCCATGCAGGGTGCCTGACCAGGTTGCGCCATGTGTGTGGTGAGTACAGATTAATTTGCAATCTGTAGTCAAATACACAAGATAGAGTAATTCAGTCACTGCCAGTAGGTACATACTGTACAGATTTGTATAATGCAATGAAAGTGGACATAGGGCTGTACTGCAATATCTACTGCAAAGTACAGTGCAATAAAGCTTAAAGCATTAAACCTGATGTTAACAAAATAAAGATTCTACTGCAATAATTGTGGAATTGCAGCTGTATTGCAGCACCTGTATTATCCCAGATGTTGTTTAATAAAGACTTGAAAATATGACAATAACTGCATGAAGGTACTCCTGATGAAGCTGTTTTGTGCAATATTTGTGGAAGTAGGGCTGCTGTTCATGAAATTGAGTATGGCATCTGTTATGAAATAGCAACACAAAGAATACCACTAACTGACTCAATGTTAGCTAAGAAAGAGTGTTATGCTAAACTGTAAATTTAGAGCTGTACTACAAGATACATGCATTATGAAATTTTCTGCACTAACATCTGAAGCAATACCAGGAACACCCAAGGTTTATTGTGTATATCAGGATTGTCTTGTGTTAACCATTGCATTTCAGCTATATGCATTCCTGCTCCTAGGTACAGTGCTGTAGGCAAGTATGAAACTGTAATAGCTGTAGAATGCAAATATACTATGTGCAACTGTATATGGGTCAGGTAGCCAACCCAATACTCTGATATGGTTTGTACACATCACAGATATTTCCACCCACTAAGAGTTTATTGTGTACACCTGCATTCTATGCATTAATGGACAGTTTACCTCATATCTTTATCATGCATGAATCTGAGGAATGTGTGTTCAACTATCACTGCAGTCTTGTATAACACTGTACTACTATTACAAGGTAATATTTTGCTTCCAGGTGAGCTGTAGACAAATATCAGGCAGTCAATAGTCAGCAGTGGCTCAGTAGCTCAGTTTGTTAAATGGTGTGGCTGATGTATGTTTTGTCACACACAGACCAAGGTTTGAATCCATTGACAAGTACTAATAAATATTACTGAATTAGTTATGTAGCACAGTCACACTATATCAGTCCACAGTACACCTAAGTAGTCATATAGGGCCACTTGACATGTAATAGTCCTCTGTAGTTGTGTACCTGTAGGTGTTACAGCTTGGCCCATACTGTCCCATGTGGATAGCTTAAGAGGTATGTATGTGCTACAGAAGTTATAGGGCACTGTTATACGTAAAGGAAGGGAAGACGTATAGAGTAATTAACAGTACTGTTGCAAACCATATAGTGTATACTGGTAATAATGTACTGTATTTCTCTCTCCCCCCACCCCTTATCTTCATCATAATTTATTATTGCTATACATAGGTTATGGTTTACTATTAACAAATGTTGTTCTTTAAATGTTATGTTGGGCCTTGTGTTTTATTATTGTTATGTAATACAATGGTTGCATACTAATATAACATGTTGAATTGCCTATGTTGTTGGCCTTATGCCATAACTGTTACTGTCATTATGTTACTATACTGACTGTTATCTTACTTATTGTTGTATTCCAAATACTATGCAATGTTATGTTACTAAGTTATTTGCAATGTTCTGGCATGCTGTTATAACTAACTAAATTTTATGTTCATTACTAACCTATACACATTGAAATACCTCAACACCACAGCTTGACTGGGTAGTTCCTGGCAATCCACCTACCCTACCTCAGCTGGCCATGGCACCATCTGGGGCCCAAGCTGGTGGTGCCCCCTCCACTGCCCCTACACCAACTATGGATAAAACTGCCTCAGGGGACAGGGCTCGTTCCCCCTGGGAGTGGGGGTGGAAGGAGGGATTGTCACCCAGGATCAGCTACTGGTGATGGTGCACAGGACAGTGCATCATGGTTATGAGGATTGCCTGTACCAGATTGAGGGCAGACTGGCCAACCTGGAAGGGCAAAGTGGCCCTGGCACCCAGCCTCCAGCACAGCCACCTTCTGAGCAGTGAACCAGCAATTTTTATTGCCAATAGGTGGGGAGCTCAGTCACACTGCTGCAATCTGGGGGCACATGAATCTCTGATTCCACAACACCCTCCCCATCCAAGGTGTTTACCCCTCATGTGTCACACCCCACCCCTGTATGCTGTCTTGTCTGCCTGCAACTGCAACCTCTCCTACCCAAAATACCTATCCACATGTATCAATATCCTTCCCCAACATTCCACTCTCTCCTTAAAAAAAGCATGCCTATCCAACAAAAAATATCACCCCATACATAGCTCTCCATTTCACATTCACTTCCACTGGAGACAATTAATTATTGCATGAATTAATCAACACAGCTATATTACCCTCATCCCTCTCTCTGGGGTTTGAGGCTCCAAATTCCACATTCTGTACAACCTGCACAGCTGTTGCTGTACAAGTAATGGAGAGCTATGGTCCTTTCCTACACCCTTCATGCACATCTCTACCTGTCTTTCAGTATGTTTTCCCCCTGCTTGCCCCCATTTCACCACTTGCCTATCACCCCTTTTTTCTATTCTTTTTTTATAATTATCGTGGGTGTAAGCAGAGCTAACCACCATGGTGCCCCATGTAAACCCACACAAACCCACTTAAAACTGCTTAAAAGTGCCTTAATAATTTTATGTGTTTGCAAAACAATCACCCTTGCCACATCTCATACCTGGGCCCTTGCCAACTACAGCACAGTGCATTAGCTCACTAGGCTACTCAGCTCTGAATTTAAGCATGTGTTTCCACCAACATATCCTGATTGCCACTAACACACTGCAAGTACATATAATGGGGAAACTGGGACTGTGATGGAGACACTGCACCAGTACACAGCCAGATAAACAATAATGGATGTACATGAGGCCTGGGATAGTAGCTATAGCTGTCAACTACAGAATGTCCACAGTTTTGCCCCCTAGGTGTGACATGGTTTTTCACAAAAACATATGTATCTGCTAAACTACTGTCAAGTCATTAAAGATTGAGGTTAGAAGATCATGACAGACATTTCAGTGTCACACCTCATACCCATCGGAAAACACATGCTAATGCAATTCTGGTGTCACAGACTGTATGCATGCCCATATATCTTGTAACCACACCTACTGCAGCAGTGACTCAGTAGCTCAGTTTGTTAAATTCCTTACAAGTAGTGCATTTTGCCTCCCAGAGTCAGGGGTTCAAATCCAGTGCATTGCACTTCAGTTACATTCTTATGAATGCAGAAAATAATGACTGAGGCATGCAATTTTCACCAAAACAGGTTGCTGCTACTGAATTAAATGCTACCCATGTTAGCAAGTCAAAGGCCTGTAGGTAGGGACACACTGCACATATTCATATAGCCTACCTATATCTCGCCTACTACTCTCTGACTGACACTGTTACATAACAGCTGTACTTTAACCACATGCCTTGACTGGACTGTTATGGGTACCCTCACCCTGGGTGTGTTGTAATGACAGAGCTGACACTGCTCCCTCAGTGAAACATACAGCTTGCTGTCCTCCAAAGTGTTCACACTCCCCACTATGAGTCCTAGGCAAAAAGCAGCAACTGTAGACTGCAAACTACCTGACACAGACCTACCATACCTCACAACCCCCTAGAACAAGGGATCTACACAACACCCATACATAAAGGAGTGGGGGAAAAAGTCAAATGACAGAGACATGTGTGACAGTCTGCACCTACAAACATTCAGAGCTAATAGACCAGCAGCTACTGCAGCAGCATGCATATTATGATGGGTGTGATGTCTGACACTCACATGTGTCTTCCCCCTTACTGACCTCAACCCACAATGCTTAACACTGAACTTGCAGATAATCACAAAGTCATTCAACAATGGCCACACATAGCATGCAAAACTGTGGACATACCTCATAAATCTCAACAGTGGACAGCATTTGTACCTACCCTTTGAGATGCTGTAGTCTCCACAACTCATTAATGTCAATCTCACAGACTAACAAAGTGCCAAGGCCTACATGAAGGCTTTAAGTATTGCACTGTTGTGGCATGTCATCGGCTAATGAAAGTGCTACCCATTTGTTCTGGATGCAATTAGCAAGTCTGAGCCATGGATTGGTGCACACGCAATAACCTGTTCTTGAGCATTACCTTCAAAAGGCAAGCAGCTGTCTATGGAAAACAGGTCTGTAACTTGCTTTATCAACACAGATCTGCAATTTTGAAAGTATTTTTCTTGAGGATTTGTGCACAAAAGGATTACATTACTCTACCAGGTATGTAATACTAGTCCCCATATAATGGGATGCAGATGGGAGGATGCTGTTACGGGGAATAAGGATTACAACAGTAGGCCTGTAGTACATCTCTGGGAATGACATGTTATTGATAGTGTATTGTCCAAAAGCTACAGGCATACCTCTCAGCTGTGCCTGCTGTGAATTACATCACAGCCGTGACCCTCTTGCTCCCTCCTACAACAGTCGGCTCCTGTATGAATTCTACTGGATTATGTGTTAGACATACTGACAGTAAGTAAGTGTGGACACAGCTGTCATAAGACATGATGTACTCTCATACAGCTTCTCCCAGTCAGTGAATGTCACACAGGCATAGTTCAGATACTGTAATGGTGTCCCTGACTGTCCCAGATGTGCTCTGGCTAGGTCAGAGTTTAGTCGATATTCATATGTCAGTGCTTGAGAGGTATGGCTAACATACCTGGTAACCCCCTACAGCAAGACGTCAGGTCATAGCCATTATAACTGGGGGGACACAGGCCAAACCTCAGTAACAAAGTGTACATATTGGTCATCCAAAGTAAGAGTATGAATAGAGTAACAGATATTAGTGTAGCATAACTGATTTCTGAAGGTTCTGGCATGTGATAGCCAGATTCTTTATATTCTGAGAATAACCATCAATTATTGGCCAACCATTTGCCAGCCATCCAGAAGTTTGTACCAAAAGATCCACATATATCAGGCACATGTACATGTTCAGCAAACAATTGTGTACTGGAGAGGTTTGATGCCTATAGGGAGGATATACTACAGCAGGTCTGCATAGCTGTCTGTCATCATGGCACACTGATGTTGCTGGACTATCCCCATATAGTTGTAATAACACACACCTATGTGTCTGACAGTGACCGTAGGACATAGTAGTGCCACTTTGCCCACAGGGGCCAGACCACAGTAGATGGCATTGATGGGTGTGGAGACATGCAGCACACTCTGTCATGGCACAAAGGGACATAACCGGTATTGCTACATTGTTGGTGATAGTGACATACATAGTGTGTTGATAGAGTTTGGGGTATGGCATGGGAGGTAGCAGTGGATAGTGCAGGCCAATTTGGATGTGCAGGGTCTGTGCATCGGGAATATCAATTTAGCTGGTACTGTGATGTGTTCTCCTCTTGTTGTCTTTCAGAAAGGATGTATTGAAGGAGGCACCTGCATTTTCAGAGTCTGAAAATAATATCATACTGGATGGCCTCAGACTGCATCACACCATTCTGCTGTCCTGGACTCAACAGCATCATGAACAACATGCAGGACTGTGGGCTCACCTCATTGCAGCAATCAACCAAGTAGGCCTATAGAACAAAACCTATGAGCATGTCTAACACTGGGCAGCATATATGGAAAATGCTGCACAGCAAAGGGCTGCTGCTGTGGCCAGGGACTGCACTGCCACTAGTGTAGGGCCTGCAGCAGAAAAAACACTCTCAGCCACAAAGGACTTCCTGGAAAACCTGGGAACAACCACCAGCTTCCAAGTTTCTGTGATGTCTGTGCACTGGCTCAGTATTCAAGGAGCCTCAATCCCCACCACTAACACCAGTGAGGGGCATGCACATTGGGAAGGATAACAAGTACACAACACAGTAAAGTACAATTTCCCTTAAGAGCACACAGAGATCCCAGTCAGTCTGGGGTTAGTTTCTCCCTTTCTCTCCAGATCCCCAATAAGACTCCCCACTGGCACAGCTATAAAGTGGAGTCCGTAGCCAGGGTTCCAAACCAAGTCCTCCCAACACTATCTCTGTCTAACCAGTGCTTCGTGTCCCTGCCCAAGTAGCTGACACACACACTTTGAGATATGATTTATTTACAAAAACACAGGCACTCATGGGAAAGGCTGGCACAGGTTCACTTGGCATGCCCCTTCTGCCCAGGCTATAAGGTAGTAATCCACTGCCACCAGAACCCCTATTTATTAGCTACTATAATGCCCTTCCCAAAAGGTGACCAATTTCACTGTGTAATAGTACTGTTATCCAGTTAATATGTGTGACCAGAAATTTTAAGGCTATTGGAGCGGCTTAGACATTATCACTAAATACATACAAGTACTCTAGAGCTTAAATTATCTCTACACAAAACAACCACAGTTGAAATATTTAAAATATTGAATAATAAATAATAAAAGGACAAGACAGATCTCAATTCAACACAGTACTAGTCAAGAGTTCAGAAATCACAGGAAAATGCTTTAAAATGGGTTCCTGTGTTTTTGTAAATAAGGGGGTTGGGAGGGTGGCCTCATGGTTAAGGTGTTTGCCTTACAAACACAAGATTCAGGGTTTGAGTCTCACAAGGGATAATTAGCTAGGCTTACAATGGCTCACAAAGGCAGTTAGCCTAGTACTAACCTATGAACCTATAAACCTATCATATCATTGAACATATACATTGCCAAATGCCTAAACATTGACACCTAAATGTTGAACGCTGAAAACCGCAAATGGCCAATTACGCAAATGTTTTCCCAGGGCAATATTTGCTTAGCCATCTTTGGGGATTTGCCCTTTTCCACTATGTAGAACGATCTTGTACTTGGTAAATTTAGTTAGGGGGTGTGTCAGGGGCACCCCCCCCACATCAAGGGTTGTGGGGGGGAAAGCCACCCACTAGGGTTTTAATGTTTTTTTTTTTTGGCCAAGTGGATTTTTTCATGGGGAAAAATTTGCATAATTGACCATTCGCTGTTTTCAGCATTCAACATTTAGGTGTTGATGTTTAGGCATTCGACAATCTAAATGTTCGACATTGTAATATAGATGCTTTAAAACAATATTGTTGGATAGTCTGACATAAATATCGAAAACAGCTAGACTAAATCTGACTAAATTCGTATCTAACTCTAAGAGCAATACTGTTCTAAATTATACTTACATATAGAGCAAAGACAGAGTGCTGATGCTGTCAGTTCTGATGAAAAATGCAAAATGCTATCTCTTTCCATCACTGCTGACTCACTTTAGATTACATCATTTTTGACACTTCTCTTGTTTCCAGACTACCAGAAACTCTAAATTTACATTTCGTAGTAAGCTTGCACCTGGTTAGGACACCAAAGCAATAAAAGACATTATACATGAAAAATCTAGCAATTAACTCTTGTCCTAAGACAATAGAAATAATTCCTTCATCCAGACATCTTGTCTCCAAGCTTTGAGATCAAACAGTCATAAAATACTTCACTTTATCAGCTTTCTTCCAGCAGGGTGCACTGTGGTTACATTTTTGAAGTTCAGAACATGTAACACAGTTTTTCTTACATTTAGTTTTCTTACATTTGTAAAACAGCCTGTGGATGATATTAATATTTATAATGACATAGACTTATCTACAAAATTCAATCTAGCTGGGCTGGCAGCCTTTCAGTTTTTCACATTTCTCCCCCTGCCCAAGAACTCAAGCTAGTTTTTCAAATGACCATTGAGAAATGTTGCTTGACATGGTTAGATCTGAGGATACCTTACCCTATTCCCTGTATTGATAGCCCATCTGCATTGGCATTGCTAATCCCACTGTAGTTTTGCACTGACATATCATATGCTTGCAACCCAAGGCTCCATCTTAGCAACTTGGCATTTCACTGGTTGGCTTGGTGTAACCATGTTAAGGGATTGTGATCTGTAACTATAGTGAATTTCCTTCCATACAGATAAGGCTGAAGTTTCTGCAGTTCCCACACTATGGCTAGACATTCTTTTTCTACAGCTGCATAGAATTCCTCCCTGGGTTGGAGCCTACGACTGAGATAAACCACTTGGTACTCTTCTCCCTCTGAAGAAATCTGGCTAAGTACAGCCCCCATCCTATGGTTTGAAGCATCCACCTGCACAACAAATTATTTGCTGTAATCTGGACTGGCTAACACAGGGGGTCCTTCCAAAGCTTCTTTAAGCTTCTGGAATACCTGCTCACATGCTGGGGTCCACTCTACCTTATCTGGCCTATATTTTCTTGTCAGGTCTGTAAGGGGAGCAGCTATAGTACTATAACTAGGGATGAACTTTCTGTAGTACCCTGCTGTCCCTAGGAATGCCCTCACCTGCTTTTTGGAACAGGTGCAGGCTATACTTGAATGGCTTCTACTTTGACAGGTTCTAGCCTGACCTTACCACTCCCCACTCTATGTCCCAGGTAGGAGACCTCTGCTATACCCACCTGACATTTGCTGGGCTTAATGGTCAACCCTGCCCTCTGTAGTCTGCCCAGCACCTCCCTGACATACTGAAGGTGCTCTTGCCAGGAATGGTTGTAGATGGCAATATCATCTAGGTAAGCAAGGGCAAACCCTCCTTCTCTTGCTAGGATATGATTTACCAGCCTCTGGAAAGTTGCTGGGGCATTTTACATCCCAAAGTGCATCTTTGTGAACTCATACAAGCCAAAAGGAGTCACAAAGGCTGACCTCTGTCTAGCACTGGGAGTCAGGGGCACCTGCCAGTAACCCTTGGCAAGATCAATGGTGGTAAGATACTTAGCCCCACCCAGCTGCTCTGGGGCTTCATCTGTACTAGGCATGGGGTAAGCATCTGACTCTGTGTGACTATTTAATTTCCTGTAGCCCACAAAGAACCTGGTGCTGCCATCCTCCTTTGGCACCAGCACCACTGGGGAGGCCCAGGGATTATTGGACTCTTGAATTACCCCTACATCCAACATTTCCTGTATCTCCTACCTCAGAGTCTGTTTAACTCTCTCAGGCATCCAGTAAGGGGCCAGCCTAATAGGTGTTTGGGGTCCTGTAAATGCACTGTGCTGCACCAGGTGGGTGCACCCTGGTTTCTCAGTGAACATGTCCCCAAATGCCTGTAACACTGCTCGGATTTCTTGAACCTGAGTAAGAGATAGCTGCTGGGATATTGCTACCCCTTCCACTGAGGTATCAGTCCAAACCTCACTGAGGAGATAAGTCACCAGTTCTCACTCAGACTCCTCCTGCAATCCACTGCAAATACTCAGCACAAGGTCCTCCCTATCATGGTAAGGTTTCATCATGTTAACATAGTACAATTTGTGCTCCTGCTTAGCAATTCTACCATGTAGTTAACATCACTTACCTTTCTTACCACCTTGTAGGGTACCTCCCAGTCTTCTTGCAGCTTGTTGTGTCTGACAGGAAAAAGAATCATTACCTGCTGCCCTACAGCATACTTTCTAGCTTGAGCATTCCCGTCATACCAGTCCTTTTTCTGCTGTTGGGCTTCTGTCAGGTTCTCCTGGGCCAAGCCCATGACTGTCCTGAGTCTTGTCCTGCAGTTTAGGACATATGCCACAACAGACTCCTTGTGAAATTTACACTCACCTTCCCACTCATCATGAAGTAAATCTAGAGGTCCACTCACCCTATGCCCATACAGAAACTCAAAGGGTAAAAATCCTATGGATTCCTCGGGAACCTCTCTGCAAGCAAACAACAGATGGGGAAAATATTTGTTCCACTCCATCTTATACTGGTCTGCAAATGTTCATAGCATGGACTTGATTGTAGAGTTTAACTTCTCAACAAGACCATTAGTCTGAGGATGGTAGAGGGTGGTCTTTAGGTGCTTCACCCCACAGAACTTCCACAGACAAGCCAGCAGGTCTGACATGAAATTGGCACCCTGTCAGTCAGTATTTCTTTTGGGAAACCTACTCTGATGAAAATCTCTAACAAAGAATTTGCCACCTTTTCTGCTACAATGGAGGAAAAAGCCACTGCCTCAGGGTATCTTGTAGCATAATCTTTTTTTTTTCTCGAAAGTTTTTTTTATTATTCAAATACAGTTGAATGAATTCCATAGTATTTATACATAACATCTTAAATAACTATGTACAATATTTACATTAGCCTGACACTATAATAGATCTTAATGTATACAGTTACTTTATAAGTATGTCCAATCCATTATCAGAGTACATGATCAATTATTGTATAGTGTCAATCAATGATAAGAATTTTCCCCAAGGGTTGTTGATAAATGGCTTTGGATAAATTCTTAGTTCTTTAATTTTAATTTCCAATAATGCTGTGGTTTCAGCAGGCTGCAGAAGTCTTCCAAAGTTGATATTGTGTTTGTATTCCATCTTCTTGTTATACACTTACTGGAAATTGCAAGTATAGTCCATACTAGATACATGTTTGACCTATTCAAATGAGGGCCTTCATTCACATTTAATAAAACAAGAGCTTTAGTTAAATAAAATGATTCTTTAAATAAAGCTTGTAGAAAGTTATTAATACCATTCCAAAATGGCTTAATTTTAACACAATCAAAGAAAATGTGGTTCCAAACTGCATTGTGTATTTGCTCACATCTCCAACATATCCCTTTTATGGAAGAACTAATTTTACTGATTCTGTCTGGGCTTAAGAATGCTCTGTGCAAGCATTTCCAATTAAAAACTTTCCAGTATTGTGTAAAGGATGTATATTTTATTGATAATAAGATATTTGTTTTAATATCTTCAGTTAACTGTATTGAGTGTCTTTTTTTTATATATTTCCAATATGAGGTTTTGGGTGTTGTTTTATAGTTTATCAATATTTTGTAAAATTTTGAAATACTGTTTCCCATGTCAAAGTCATTATATATGATTTCATATATGTATTTCATAAATTTAGGTATTTCTTTAAATGTAGAATTGTTAATTATTCTACTTAAATCTTGCGAATATGACAGAATACCCACGGTGGTGGTGCTGCGGTAACGTTGTCACCTCACAGTAAGACGCTCTCCGGTTCGATTCTCAGCTAGAGCATCTTCTGCATGGAGACGTGTGAATGGGCATAGCTTCGTTGAAGGTTGTGCATCAGGCCTGGCAAGCCGATACGTAAAAATCAACTGCCAATCATTAGCAGACCGAAGTTCCGCTGTGGTGACCCCTAACCGGGAAAAGCCGAAAGACACAAACAAAAAAACTCTATAAGGTTAGCTAGTCCTGTTGTGGAATTTTGTATGTTGTTTTTATTGCTTGCACATCTAAAAATTTTAGTTCTTTGAAACACTGGAGCCAACAAACAAATCCTTTCTGTTCTCAGGAATTAGTAATTTCTCTATATATTTTATGTGGAAAGTTCTTTGTGACTATAAATGGTGTTAAAAGCTCAACCCAGATTTTTAAATCTATATTTGCATTAATAATTTTCCTAAATGAGTCAATGGAATAATTCATCATATGAGTTTTAGTGGGTTTAGTTATATTATATTGCATACTAACACATACTATGTGTCACGGCAAATTATTATCTATAATTTGAATTTTTTTTTTAAAATCATATTCATTTATTGATATTACAGTTAGTAATTCTTTCCAATTTGCAGAGTAATTTGGACTTATCCAATCTGAGATTGTTTTAGATACTGATGCTTTTATATATGTTTCTACATCAGGAAAGTTTAATCCTCCCTGTTTCTGTGGTCTGATATGATGTATTAAAGATATTCTTTTTCTTTTGGGAAACCATAAAAATTTTATTAGGCATGAATTTATTTCTTTAAGTATATTCCTTTCTGGTAATAGTTTTATTGCCAAGGGTATATATAGGATCTTTGGCAGTAAAACCAATTTTATTAACTGTAGTCTATCTTCAAATGTTAATATTGTTTTATTCTATTTTTCCACAGACATTTTAATTGTGTTGATGATATTATTGTAGTTTTTTGAGACTAATTTATTATTATCCTTGCATAACTCAATTCTTAGACATTTTAAGGTAGATTCTTGTTTCCATATGATGTGATCCCCCTTAGTCTGCAGTTCTTTTTTATTTTAAAATTTTGATTTTGATTTATTGAAATGGAGTCCTGAAGTCATGTGAAATTTGTCAATTAATATATCTAATTATTCTAATGTCTCTTTTGTATTAGATAATGTTAGTAATATGGCATCAGCAAATAGCATTACTTTAGAATTGTATTGTTCATAAACATCCATTCCTTTTTTTAATATTGTTATGAATTGAATCTGCCAATATTTCAATAGCCAGAGCAAATAGAATCGGTGACATGGGACATCTTTGTTTAGTGCCTTTTGTTATATGTATAGATTCAGAGGTAAAAGGACCTAACTTGACATACGCTAAATTATTTGTATATATATATATATATATATATATATATATATATATATATATATATATATATATATATATATATATATATATTCTTTAGGAGATGAACAAAGGATGCAGGAAATTCAAATACCATTAGGATTTTGAATAAATAGTCCCAAATTAGGGAATCAAAGGCTTTCTCTATATCTAAGTCAATTATAAGTGTTTCTTTATTTTCTTTATTAATATAATCTATAAGAGGAATTATCCTTTTAATATTGTCATATGTGTGCCTATGATATATAAATCCAGTTTGATCATTATTTATTGTTTTGGATAGTGGTATTATCATTCTGTTAGTTAATATTGTCATAAATATCTTATAGTCATTATTTAATAATGATATAAGCCTATATGAAGTACAGAGGTTTGGGGATTTGTTTTCCTTTACAATTGGTGTGATTAAGGAATATCTCCAAGAGAGTGGTATTAAAGCTTGTGACTGAATTTCTAAAAGAGTTTTATGGAAGAGGGATAGTATAGTTGAAGGAAAAAGTTTATATATTTGCATAATTATGCCATCTATACATGGAGCTTTATTATTTTTACCCTCTTTAATTGTATCTGTAATTTCTTTGTATGATATGGGTGCTTGCAGATGTAGTTTTAATTTTTCTGGCATTTTTTATATTAGAACATTTTTTATCTAGATTTAATTGATCGATGTGTATATTTTCTTTTTGGAAATGTTCCATATAGTGATTACTACAGGCATGAAGAATGTCACCTATATCTGAGACATTTTTCCCTTTCTTTTCATGGAAGATACTTTTAATGTTATTAGCTTTTGATTGTATTTTGATACTTGTGAATAAATTATGAAGATATTTGGGAGAAGTGGCCAAGGTATTAGTTTTTAGTTTTTCTAAAGCTAAACTAGTTTTATGTGTTAGAATTTCATTGTATTTATTGTTTAATATTTTTACTTTCTTTTTCATCTCTAAATTATTTTTATATTTTTCAGCTTTTACTGACTAAAGTTTGAATTGTAGATCTAATAATTCAGAATCCCATTCTCTGATTTGTTTTTTTATACCAAGTTAGGGTTTTACCATAGATGTAACCTTTTAATGAGTCCCATATCATTATTTTTTTTTCTGTAATGTAATTAATATCTAAGAAGAACTGTAATTCAGATAATAACCAGGGTTTGAATTCTTTAATTTTAGTTATATCTGCTGGAATTCTGGAGTTAAATATTAATGGTTTGTAGCCATTTTGAAGTTTTAGTATCAATGAATTGTGGTCTGAAAAGGGGCAGGTAGTGTTTGAAAAAAATAATGATTTTTAGGGTGTAAATCATGGGCAGCAAATATTTTATCTATTCTAGTTTAGGTACCAAATCTGTGATCTTGATGGGAAAACAACAAAGATTTATTTTCTTTAAATGTGAAAGTATCTACAAGATGAAGTGATCCTACCAACTTGTTTAAAGTTTTGGATACAGCAGATGTATGCAGTGGTCTTTTATTTGTAGTTTCAGAAATATCAACTATACAGTTAAAATCTCCTCCTAATATTAAGTTCTCTTTATAATTACTGGAAATGAAATCCAAGTGTTTTTAACAGTTCATGTTCCAATGCCTGGGAACCAGTATAGATTGGCTAGGGTCCATATTCTGTTATTATATTTTATTATTACTAATGCCATAAGGCCTTCTTTATCTTCATACTTATAAATGATTTCTGGGTTAATCACATTTGTTTTCCATAAATTTGTTACCTCTTTTGTCTTTGTCTTATAAGTGGACTGCATCAATATCATATATTCCTTAGGATTCCATTTGTAAATGTCATTTGTTTTAAAATGAGTTTCTTGAAGGAAAATAATTTGTCCTTTGTTCAGTTTTAAATATTTCAGTAGATTTTATCTCTTGCTAGGATTGTTTAAGCCACTGGCATTTAAAGATAATAAAGTTAAATCCATATTAGGTTATTTAGATTATGTATTTTTTTGTTTTATTGTGACTATTAAACATTTTCCTCTGATAACTATAAAGTATATGTTTGAGCTTTTAAAGGAAATTATCAGTTTTATACTTTGAGTGTTTACCAATAAAGTAATATTTTGGTCAGGCATACTAAAAATGTTTTTGTGAAATAAATTTAAATTAATAAATGTTAACAAAACTAAGATCCACACTAGCCATAGGATGAAAATTATTCCTAATCTGATCGATAAACCTAATTCCATCAGATTATCACTCATACCTTGACAATCCAGAATAACTAAGCTCCATAAATTGAATTATCATATGGAGAATATTTGTAATAAGAATAAGCAATATTTATATTATTTTGAACAGATATAGTACTACTGTAGATTAGACAGAATTCTAATACAATATAAATGTCTACTTATTGTATAAGCAATTAATATTTACATGAAATATCAATGACAAGCAATTCAATCATAGTAAATCATGATGTATCATATATAAAACATCAGTAAAAGATTATAGTACACAGTTATTTAACATATTCACCCTTACTGATGAAGTCTTTCAAAAAATATTATTTAATATAAATTAGATGGTAATATTTATAGCTAATGGTTGTAATACAATGTATTTTACTGGATATATCAGAAATTATATTTCATTGTTTGCCAGCATTTAAGTGATTATTTTGTTTGTTGCTAACTTACTTAAAGCATCACGTTTGTTTTATGTGAACATTGATGAAAGTTAGTGCATTTTAATTAACAGTGCATCCCTCTTCCCCCCATTTCCTACATATAAGGATTTTCATATCTGTCATTTTTTTATAAAATGAGTGAAATTATAGGTTAAAACAAAAAAATCACTTATTTTGATTAATGATTACAAATTCCCTTTCCACATTTATAAATTCCCATTTTATAGCTTATACTGAAAGTTTTAGATTTAAATGACAGCATTCTATGTTGTATAATCAGCAAAGATTAAACTGAGTTATTATTGTCAATTTAATGCTATTTATTCAGAATGTGATTGTTACATTCTATGACATTCGTAGTTCAGGCTTCTATTGTTTCCCTTGAACAATTCTGTCAGTTTGATGTCATGTATAAAACATTAGTTATCTTGGTAACAGCTTAAGTATTATATATGGTCAAGATGGGTTACAAAACCACAATTCAATTTAAAGCAATTATATGACTTGTTATCCACATTTACTTACATGAGAAAATTATTATGCTTCCTCTTGATGTTCAGTGTAGTGTATTTCATTTATGACAAGCTAAAACCGTAGTGTTATTATACACAAGCTCATGTTATTAAACTGAGTGTCTATTGTCAATTTAATACTATTTGTTCAGAATATGATTGTTACATTCTGTGGCATTTCAAGTTCATGCTTCTATTGTTTCTCTTGAACAACTTTGTCAGTTTGATATCATGTATAAAGCACTAGTTACCTTGGTAACCACTTAAGTATTATATATGGTCAAGATGGGTTACAAAAAAAAAATCAAGTTAAAGCAATTACATGACTTGTTATGCATATTTAATTACATAAGAAAATCATCATGCTTCCCTTTGATGTTCAATGTAATGGATGTAATTTATGACAAGTTAAGACAGTAGTGTCATTATACACAAGCCCATGTTAGTAAAACCTGTCTTTAATATCTAAATTCAGCAGACTGCTTCTTCTTATATGACGATTATATATTTTATGTCTAGATTTACTAAACTCATACATTACATAACTATTGTGTGTGGGTTTTTTTTGACTGTTGCTTAGTTATTTGAGAGACCACAAGCTGTAATACTTACTCTTATTATTAGCTCCTTCCAAGCATGTTTATACAGTCCATAGACTTTAAATTATGAGACCCTTATAGTTTATTTGTTATAAGTATATTTCCATCCTTACATACACACATCAGTACTTCAAGCACAGACAACAATGCCGTCTAGTTTTGCCAGAATGCCATTCACTAGTTCATGCGGTGTGTTTCCAGGCTGTTCTTAAAATATCCAAATCAATATTTGTCCTGTTCCATTTTACCAGCCTGTTCCATGCAGTGGCTGCTCTGTCAGTGAACCACTCAACACACCTTCCATTCCCACAGATATTTCCACGAAGGAAATCTGATGACTCTCTAGCATTTCCTGGCAACCCCAAACACCCCTAGAATCAGCTATCCCCATATGCCCAACACGTCCGAGCAAGCTCACCTCCCAGACCACTGCAAAGGGTACTGCACAAGACCAAGTGCTCTTAGTCTTTCACATGAACTCAGAATTCCACTCTTATGTAATTTCTTAATGTGTTTGGACCAAAATACATTTTAAATATAAAAATGTGCTTATTATTTTTTTTATTTTTTTATCAAGAATCAACTTAATGAGCTAAACAAAGTGTTGGTAGACCATCAGTATGTGTACATGTGGTTTAAAACAGCCTTTTTATTTATATATATATATATATATATATATATATATATATATATATATATATATATATATATATTTTTTTTTTTTTTTTTTTAAACCAAAAACTTCATTGCCAAGAATCATCTCAGAGGCTCCTCAGAGCCTTTAAGCATTATCGTCACTCTGTCTCCATTACAATAGCAACCTGGGAATGTTTTCTTCTGTTACTGTGTCTGTGTACTGTATACCAGAGGCTTGCGATGCACCTGAAGCAACGCTTCACTTCACTGCAACTTCAAGCCTAAATTCCCTCCCTTTCAGCAAGGCAGCAGCCAGGAAAAGAACGGAGAGCAAAATGATCAAAAAAATAAAACCTCCCAATAAGCCGCCACAAGGGATAACACATTCTTCCAGCCTTCCCACCTCTCTCTCAGTAGATCTATAAACAAACTATTCTCTCCCAAAATATCCCAAATCACAGTTTTATCCACCCCCTTCCCCTGGATCCAGACTAAAACACCAAATGTCTCTTCCTAATACACAAGCATCAGTAAATCTCGATCACAAGCCACAAACCACAGCTTCCCGGAGACATAAACAGCAACATACAACAACTGCCTGACACAGCTGCATCCACACACACTGTCAGGCTTAATCAAACAGAACTCAAAGCTATGATACTTACCATAATTGATATTAACTATGTTTAGACAGAATAATAATGACATTTGTACTAGATGCCAGACACAGCTGCATCCACACATACGATATCAGGATTGATCAAACAGCACTCGTAGCTGTGATACCTGCCATAAATGATATTAACTATATTAAGACAGAATAATGATGACATTTGTACTAAGAGCTTGCTACTATTATTTAACCAGGATATACATGACATTTATAAATCATACTTTAACTGAAGAAGGCATTAGTCTCCATGACAGCATTTTTTTTGAAAACACTCTACTGTTACTGCTTTTATATATGATGGTTATTTGTTACATTTGAGTCTGAACTCTGATGAATGGTACCTTGTTGAATTAGTTAATTAAATTATTATAAGTAAAATCAATGAAAAATGAAAATGATAAGTATTCATTGAGTTCAAGTAGGGGAACAGAAACTTCTACGTTTATATTATATTATATGTTGCTTTGTTTGGCTTATATATAATGTAAATAGTAACCCATCTTGACCTACCTTTGTTTGTGAAGAATTATTGGACTCTTTGAACATTCTGAATAAATCATTATTTTTCTCAGTTGTTACACAGATGAACCAAACCACAGCCTTTTTTAAATATGTTTCCTTTCCCTCCCTCCTGTAAATTTTATGTCCCTCTTTAAGAGTTTTTTTACCAATACTTACTTTAGAAAGAAATATGTTTCATTATGAGTTGCAAAAAAAATGCTTTGGGCATGGTGTGGTGTTGCATTGCCATATATCATATGATACATATCTCATCGTCTCCCTAAGCTAAGCGGTTAGTTTTTGGCCCACATAGAATGAGGAGCATAAATAAATGACATGTGATGTATCAGCATGAGGCTTTCATTTTCTTATCCCTGGAACGAATATAGGATAACAAAGGATAATTCTTCAAATTTATTCTGTTCTATACTTATAATTAGAAATTTTGGTTCATCCCCAACTGTTTGCTTAAGATATCCGTACATGTAAATGTCTTCTATTTATAATCTAACTTCAGCTCTGAATAGTAGGAAGAATAATAGCATGGAGAATTTACAACACATTCTTTCTTTCAATTTTTTAATATTAGTCTTCTTTTTTGGTGGTCAAAAGGTTCAGCCCTTGAGGATCACAATTCATGTATATCATTCAGATGTGAGTTGATTTCAGTGTTATTATAACCACTGGTCATTAGTCTATCCTCATAATGTTTTTAAAAACATGAGGTGGATGCATACTAGATCTAAGAAGTAGAGTGTTACTGTGACAGATCTTCCAATGTACCCCAGTGTTTATGAGGTTATTTTCAAGCCTCTCAATATATAAATCTAAGAATTCGATTCTAAGACAAGTTGTAAGATGACTCCAAACCACGGGTGTCTCACCGAGGGTCCAGTGGGTCTTTTTGTGTACTAGGTAGGCCATGTGTATAACCGGTACTTGGAGAGAGAATAGTATGATACTCAAATAATTATATCTATTAACTTGCTCTCCAAAAATGTCAAACATCATTATCATGTATATATTTTGACATATGTTGTATATCTGTAAAAAGGCAAGTTCATAAAAATCATCCTTGGGATGGTGTGATGGTGTAAAATTACTTAGGTTCTTAAATTTAAACCCTGCATTGTTAGTGAAATTACTAGTAGAATCTTTATATATAAATTTAAGCATAATATTTCTACAAAACAGCCTAAGATCCATAATTGTTAGGAATGAAATTTTTTTTTTTTGAGAGTAGGTGCATATTCCTCTGATAATTTCCTCTGGGATATATCCCTATTTACTGAGTTGTTGATACATTATATTAATGTTCATATTCATTTGTTCTCATCACATCATGCTATTCCTTCATCATTAGCCACACAGTTCATGTTTTATTTGGGTTAGAAAGTCACTGTTTTGTTCTACTGATGCTGTAGTTGCAGCATTTTGATTATAGGCATGACTTGTTTCTGGTGGTTGTGTATTCTTGCAGAAGTTTCCATTCAAGGGCTGAAACACTAATAAGTTCTCAAAAAGTGGTTGCACAATTTCAGCTGGAAAGTCTTTAAACAGTGACCGCTGTTTAGTTCTAATGTCATCCGTTAATTTTGCATCCTCTGGGCGAAAGAAGTCAATCAAAAGTTTCAGGTATTTGATACTTACCTCTATGTTTAGTCGCTGCCATTCTGCTAACAGATCCGGATATTAGTTCCTGGTCCAGAAATGAAAGAAATTTTATAACTATGGATCTTGTTGGAGTATTTGTTGAGTTAGAAGCAGGTTTCCTCAGTGCTCTATGTGCCTTTTCAATTCCAAATGGAAGTCCCTCTTTCAAGTCTAAAAAGTCGGGAATCCAGGTTATTAAAAATGAAATATCTTCACCTTTGGTGTTTTCAGGCAGACCAAAAATCCTTATGTTGTTTCTCCTTTCCCTGTTTTTTTAAGTCATCTATTTTGTTAAGCAGCCATGTATTCTGTTTAAGCAGAAATTCTTTTTGGAATTCTTCCTCTTTGAGTCTCCCTTCAATGTCATTTAGAGAAGTCTCTATATTTGTTATTTTTGTATGGTACTGCTGTAATAGTTCCTTAAGAGTATCAGTCTGTTTTTGAGAATTTAATTTGAGGTTTTCTAAGTCATTGTTAAAGGCATCCATCTTCAAAGATAGTTCTTGTAAGGTAGATGTCATCAATTGCAGTTTTTTTTTTCAAAGCAGCATCTGGATGAGAATTCCTTGAGTTATTCAAATTCAGTGGCTCAATATATGTCCAAGTTACTTGACAGGAAATTTTTTGTATATCTCCACCAAAATTGACATTTATGTAGTTTAGTAGTTTATTTATAGATTTCTGATGTTTTAAACTTGATGTTTTAAACTTGAAAATAATAACATTTTCCTATATTATTATGCTAGTTTACGGAGCTCTCAAAATGCACTGCTCTCAGTTGGCCATCTAGGCTCAGCCCCATGTAGCATAATCTACTTGTTGTTGTGTCTTTTGGCTTTTCCCGGTTAGGGGTCGCCACAGCAAAACTCCGGTTCGCTAATGATTGGTAGTTGATTTTTACGTGTCGAGTTACCAGCCCTGATGCACAACCTTCAACAAAGGTACACCCATTCACGCATGTATCCACGCAGAAGACGCTCTAGCGAGAATCGAACCAGACAGCATCTTACTGTGAGGCGACAATGCTACTGCAGCACCACCACCGCGGATTGTAGCATAATCTACTACCACTAGGATATACTTTTTCCCTGTGGAGCTTGGAGAACTCAGAGCCCCACAATACCCATACCTACCCTCTGAAATGGCTCCTCAATCATAGGCAAAGGCATGAAATGAGCTCTCATCTTGTCTCCTGCCTTGCCTACCTTTTGGCACTGCTCACAGGTCCTGCAGTACCCTGTTACTTTTATGCCCATATGACCTGCAAAGGGAATATCATGGGCTATGGCTAGAAGCACCAGATTTTAGGCTCTAGGCACTGCCAACTGCTGTATCCTCTTGCCTTCTAGCCCACCCTCAGGGGTCCACTATCTATACAGTAACCCTTTGTCCCAATATACAGATTCTCCCTTCACTTGAGAATCAGGCGCCTCACTAGCTACCTGCCTCAGGCCTTGCAATGTAGGGTATGAGAGCTGAGCCTGTCTCAGCTCTCTCTTTGTAACCTTTCCTAGCTCCCCTTCCACAGGACGTCTGGCATCCTCTGATAGAGAGTGCCTCACTGTCAGCCTGGGTACTATTACTCACCTCTACCTTTGCAGTCACTCTGTCCAAGGGACCATCAGTACCCACAAGCAGCTGTGGCTCACCTTCAGTCTCACTGCTACAGCATAGCTCTCTCCCTGAAGTAACCACCTCAACATCCTGGCTGCAAGTATGCGGTCTGTCTGGGTCTCCAAGCCTGACTGTGTGTAACTGCATGAGCACATGGTACTGCATTATCAAAATCATTCCCTATCAGGACATCTGCAGGGATATCCTCAAATACACCTACTTGCTGGCTTCCTTTTCCACCCTCCCAGTCAAAGTGAACTCTAGCCAAAGGTGTTTGGAATGGTATCCCTCCTAAAGCTCTGACTTGAGTAGACTGCTCAGACAAGTAGTGCTCTTCTGTCACAATTGCAGGCTTCACAATGGTTATGCCAGAGGCTGTCTCTCAGCAATGGTCTCTTTGCCATTCACTAAGATAGGATATAACCTCTTGTGGTAGTTTGGTACACTTATTGTCTCAAGACAACCTACTGGTGGCATTATGTCCTTCCCACTTACTGGCTCCCTTACATTTTGTTCCCCATCTTGCCTCCATGAACGTCTATATGCCACATGGACTCACTGGTTGCATTCAAAACATTTAACCTGTCTCCTGACATCCCACTGTCTGTTTGCAAAGACATGCCACTCAAATGCCTTCAGTGAAGGTGACTGCCTACAACTTTTAGCTACTTTATTAGTGCTGTTCATGCTTTTTAATTAGTAAGGGCTAGCACATTTGCAGACCGACCCCCGAGGACGTCTCCTTCCCCGTAGTGTCTGCTCTTTGCTTTCCCCTCGTGTCCTATGCCTTTAGCTGAACCCATTCCCATTGTTTCCCTCTTACACCACTATATGGCAGCATAAGCAAGCCTTAGTCCTTGCATACTGCCTTCCCCTTACATACTACAGAATAGGGAATTACTACATCCTATTCCTCATATATGTGATAAATTATAGGAAACCTAATAAAACATCCAAAGAAAAACATATACATATAAACCTTAATATCAGGGGAATATAGTCTCTCCCTAATAGCCTTTCCATCCTATCATAATTTAATAAGTGTTGCTCTCTGATGAACACAGACCACCTATCTGACAACAAGCATCCCAATTGCTGAACCCTTGCTGGCTGATTGTTTTTGGCACTCCTGCCTCTTCCAACTGGGCAAACCTGGTCCGTTCAACCTTACTATGCGCAGGCTCACTCTACTCCCCTACTATACCCCCATTTCCATCCACCCCCACATCAATTACATTTATAGCTAGCCTTGCCACACCTACACACCCAACCACCAATCAGACACCTCTTCCTCTAAACTCCACCCACACTTCTGATAAACCAATCCTACTCACAGCCATCCTCACTACCACCTCACATTCCACCCCTCACTCTCTTCTTTCTAGCTACCTCATCTCACTTCCTGACTCCACACCCTTCCATTTTACCCACATCTCACAACACATAACTGAACTCAACTTTCAGGAATCCAAATACGCCGTTATGCTCTCATACATCCTGCACTGCATTAAACTCCTGTAACCTTACCAGTACACCCCATTTACACTCATACTCATCAACATTCACCTAGATTACCCATATTAAACACTACACAGCTATGTCTCATTTTTCAACAGCTATCTCCTCATATTTACTTTCTACCTATCTATCCTTCTAAGACTATCTTCATTTCACAAAACCCACCTATCTACCCAACCTTCTTCCACTATATCACCCAACTTTCACACCCTCCACAGTTATACTGCAATCTGTTCTAGTCTGTATCAAACTGATATAATCCTACAAAAGAAACAGACCCTGCTCTCCACACAACATAACCCTTCTTGCTACCATGTCCACAAATACTCCAGCAACACAAAAAAGCCCCTCCCTAGCAACTTCTCAACTCTCTGTAACCTAGTTGTTTGCGGTGATATACATCCTAACCTAGGCCCTTCTCCTTCTCATAATTCTCCCAACTTCACAAAATGTCTAAACGTCACCACTATTAATCTTCAGAGCATTAGAAACAAAATTCCCCAACTGCATGCATAGTTAAGTCAACATAAACCAGATTTTACCGCCATCACTGAAACATGCCTAAAACCATATATCAAAGATTCTAAACTTCTACCCCCAAACTACTTCTGCCTCAGAGCTGACAGACACCACAAAAAAGGCGGAGATGTCGGATTACTATTCCCAAGCACCTATACTATTATTCCATATTCTAAACCAATTCCCTCCTTTTCCTCTGCAGAGTTACTAGTTACCTTTCTCAAACTCAATAACTGCAAAAGCCTTTGTATCATAGTCATATACATCCCCACAGGCAACAATCCTCCTATTCTTGAAGAAATTCTAGCCTGGACAAGCAACAACATAAAAAAATTAAACTATCATTCTAGGCAATGTTAATATCAACTGGCTAGACATCTCCAATAAAAACCGCTTTACAAATATCAGCATTCACATTTACTCCCAACTAATCTCTGATATTACTAGACCTGACAATAACAAAAACAAAGGCTCCACTTTGGATTGGATCCTGGTTTCTGATCCTGACAAAATCTCTTCCTCTGGCACACTCTCCCTGATAGTATTAGTGACCACTCTCCAGCATTCATAACCCGTAGGCCCACCTCTATACCTAACAATCACCAATATAGATATACCAGAGATCTATCTAACTTCTCCCAAAATATCCTCAATGACATCCTGCAGAAAACAAACTGGAGCCCACTGACTTTTCTTAGACTTAACGAAGGTGTGGAATTCTTTAATCCCATATTCTTCAGAACTCTAAATAGTCTTGCCCCTCTCAGATTAAAGAGAGTCAAAGCAAAACATGCTTGCTGGCTTGCAAAGACCACTAAGCAAGACATGTCCTCTAGGAACAAAGCTTGGAAAGCCTGGGCAAAAAAAAAAAAAACACCTTCCAATCTCATGCAATACAAACAACTTTGCAATCAGGCTAAACGCTTAGTTGTCAAAAACAAAAAAAGAATACATCCAAGCTATTCAAGACCAGCATAAACAAAATCCCAAGAGGTTCTGGGGAGCAATTAACTCTCTACTCCACCCAGGAATAAACATTACCCCATGCCCAAACCCAGAAAACATTCCCTTTGAACTAGCCACAGTTTACAGTATATACTTTATTGACACCATCACCAAACGTACAACTACCTTCCCACCCATCAACACAGACCCAACTAGGAACACCATCAGCACATAACCCTTCATATCCCCTACCCACCTTCTCACTATCACCCATTCCCACAACCACCATCAAAAAACTTCTTTATAAACTAAAACCATGTACAAATGCCCCAGATAATCTACCTGCAGAATACCTACAACTAGCAGCCCCCTCCATTGCTTGTCCTATTAACATCCTCCTTAACAGGTCCATTTAAGAATCCTATATACCAGATATCTGGAAGAAAGCATTTGTCATCCCTCTTCATAAAGGAGGTAACAATTCCAACATCTCAAACTTCCATCCCATTGCCATTCTTTCTCCCCATCTCTAAAATATTAAAGAAATGTATCCATACACAGCTCATAAGTCATCTAGTAAAACACCAATCACTGCCCCCCCCCCCTCAACATGGCTTTAGGCCTGGACATAGCACCAACACAGCTCTCATTTTCTTCTTAGACACAGTAAATAGAGCTTGTGATGATGGCTTCTTAGTTTCTGCACTCTTTCTTGATTTATCAAAGGAATTTGACACCATTTCCCACTCTCTACTGCTTACTAAACTCTCTAACCTTAGACTATCTCCCCCCACCCTACAATGATTTACTAACTTTCTCAACAATAGGCAGCAATCTACCAGATGGTAACACTCTTCCTCCCCTTTCATTACTACTAACACAGGTGTTCCTCAAAGTTCAATTATGGGTCCCCTCCTTTTCAGTATATTTGTCAATAACTTTCATCATCTCACAGTACTGTCATCCAATATGCAGATGACTCAACTATCAAAATCTGTCACTAAAATACAGCATCTTACCCAAGAAGCATTTACCTCTACTAAGCACTGGGTATCCCAGAATCACCTCACCCTTAACCACAATAAAACAAAACTATTATTATTTACCCCCACAAAATCTAGCCTTGTTGACACGTCTCTATTTACTGTTAGTCCCCATAACAACACTATCATTGAAGTTGTCCCTAGTACCAAGTAGCTAGGTGTCATCATTGATGGCAAATTGTTGACCTTCACATCCACAGCAACATAAAAAAAAAACATCAAAAGCTGGGTGCCCTATATAGGCACAATTATTTCCTCAGTCTCTCTGCTAAAAAGGCCTTGGCCTCATCCTTCCTACTTCCAACCCTTCTATATGGAGCCCCCATCCTCACCAGCCTACAATCCTCCTTAAAAAATAAGCTTGACTCTTGCTATAACAAAGTCGCTACATCTGCTACAAGCACAAAATATTCTACCCACCACTGCTCCTCTCTGCATCAACTAAACTGGCTAGAATCCGCCCACACCACCTTACTTACCTAGAATTAACTACAGCCCACAATATAATCTTTCAAACTGAAAACTGCCCTTCCCTCTCATCCATACTGACCATCTACCACCCCAATCCCCACCTCAGGTCAGAAAACAAAATGATATTATCTATCAAGAAACTTAAACTCTCAGCTGGCCAAATGCTGTACTCTCATACTGTCTCCAAGTTATGGAATAACCTTCCTCCTTCACTCAGGACAATCAGTAATCCTGCTTCCTTCAAAAAATACCTCAAACTACATTTTTCCTCTCATTGGCTATACTCCTGTACCCCACCAAATAACCCCAACACCTGATTTCCCAATCTAGAACCTCAACCTCTATCAAGCTTTTAAAAACACTCCCCTCTTCTCCTCTGTACCATTCTGACTCTTTTCTGTGACCTTGACTAATTCTTACCTGTCACCAGCTTTCTACCCTGAAGTCAACTCTCCTCACCTTAGAACTCTGCAAATATATGTATGTATGTATATATATATATATATATATATATATATATATATATATATATATACTCATGTGTTTATTCAAATACATGGCATCACTACTTTCACATTTATAGCTGACTATAATACATTATTGCCACTTCTGCTATTACTTTTCCTCTCATGTCATAATACTGTCCATAATACTTTATCCTATGCACTAACATAGTTTATTCTTGCATATAATTAAGGATTTTGTATGTAATTAATGGAATGATATTGTCTTATGTTTCAACTTTGTTTTTTACTTTTGTATGTATCAATTTTGTTTCTTTTACTTATGTGTGTAATACTGTGGAGCTTATGTATGTAATACTGTAGAGCTTTTGTCCCTGGGCCTCCACTGAAACTGGGCTCTTCCTAGGCCCAGTGGACATTCCCGGTCAAAAATGCAATAAATAAATAAATAAATAAAAACCCTAGGTCCTGGGCATGTACCTGGACTAGTGGCTTCTCCTGCTACTGGCAGATTCTGTTGGTGCAGTCTGGGCTGCCCACCATGGGTTCCTTTAGACCCATGAGCAGTACTGGGTGTCTCTTTCCTGTACAGTGATGCCCTGCTTGCTAGGTATAGGTCTTCCTTCTTCCCCGACTCATCTGAAGTGGCACATTGTCTGTCAGCTAACCAGATCCTCATGTCCTCAGGCAAAGTGCTAAGGGCTTGTTCCCTCACAAAAAGGTCTGCTAGCCATTCAAAAGTGGTGACCTGACATCAACTCACCAACCTATGAAAATAAGTGCTTAGTAACATATGATATGATTTATATACAAGCACACAGACACTCCTGTGGAAGGCTGGCACAGGTTCACTAGGTATTCCCCTTCTGCGCAGGCTATAAGGTAGTAATTCACTGCCACCAGAACCCTTATTTATCAGTTACTACAAGGCCCTTCCTCAAGGGTGACCAATGTTGCTGTGTAATAATACTGTTATCCAATTAGTAAGTGTAACCAGAACTTTTAAGTGGCTTGGACAGTATTATTAAATACATGCAAGTACTCTAGAGATTAAATTATCTCTACACAAAACAGCCACAGTTGAAAGGTTTAAAAATATTGAATAATAAATAATAAAAGCACAAAACAAATCTCCTCAATTCATCACAGTGGTAGTCAAGAGTTCAGAAATCACAGGAAAATGCTTTAAAACAATATTGTTAGATAGTCTGACATAAATATAGAAAACAGCTAGACTAAATCTGATTAAATTCCTATCGAACTCTAAGAGCAATGCTGTTCTAAATTCTGCTTACATATAGAGCAAAGGCAGAGTGCTGGTGATGTCAGTTCTGAAGATAAATGCAAAATGCTATCTCTTTCTCTCTGAGATCTGTTAAATTGATAATACATCACTGCTGACTCACTTTAGATTACATCATTCTTGACACTTCTCTGGTTTCCAGGCTACCAGAAACTCTAAGTTTACATTTTTAGTAAGCTTGCACCTGGTCTGGAAGCCACAGCAATAAAATACATTATACATGTAAAACTCTTGTCCTAAGACAATAGAAAGAATTGCTTCATCCAGACATCCTGTCTCTGAGCTTTGAGATCAAACAGTCATAAAATGCTTTACTTTATCAGCTTTCTTCCAGCAGGATGTACTGTGGTTACATTTTTTGAAGTTTAGAACATATAGCACATTTTGTCTTACATTTAGTTTTCTTACATTTGTAAAACAGCATGTGGATTATATTAATATTTACAATGACATAGATTTATCTACAAACTTCTAGCTAGCTAGGCTGGCAGCCTTCAGTTTTTCGCTGCATCCATCACCCCGTTCATCGTGGAGGTGGGTACCACAGCATTCACAGCAGAGGAGCATCCAGGTAAGCTTCCTATGTTCATTACTATAATACTATATCAATGTGGCAGCATCTGCATACCAGTACATGGGTGTCAGGTCTATCTGCACTGGAGGGGGGGTTGGTTTTAATGCAGTTATGCACACATACTCAGAATGTCAGCAATGTAGGCAGTATTACATTAGCTACTGTACACATTGATATACACACATATTACCCTTTAAGAATGCCACATTTGGTATTGTTGACAATACCTCTCCCCTCACATTTCCATAGATACATCAGGTATGGCTGGAGTCCAAGGTTCTGTACCTGGTAAATGTGATACTCTTGTTCTATGGCTCATATATACCCTAAGAATGTTAACGGTTGACATTTTGCCCTATGTACAACTGTTATGCTTAACCAAAGTACAACACTTGTGTGTTCAATTTCATTGAGGGGTTAACTGATGTGCATTGAATAGGTAATCACAGCTGTGTATTTGCAGGAGCAGTAACACATTTGCACTTATTTTTGAGAAGGTCTATGCAGTCTGCTATACAGGCGGCAATCACTTTCAGATACCTGTTCACACACAATATGGAAATGGGACATACCTGAAGCAGTGATACTATAAGTGGCATAGTATGCTTAAGACAGGTGCACTGTGTTTTAAGTGTAGGTCTATCACATACACTGACATATTGCTTATTGCACAGGTGTTTAGTGCTGGCAACATTAACTGTATGTAGCTGCAGTGCATATTATAAAGAACCTGTCTTGTCTGTGTATGTTGTAGTCTGCGTGTGTGTTGTGCATGGGATCAGAAATAAGATGTGATATGTGTAATGCAGTTATGGTTCCTCACCCATAGGTGCATGTGTGTGGATTACCATACATAATAGTGCAGGTAGTAATGTACTTATTTTGTCTTCCTTCTCACAGGTGAATGTGGGGATTGGAGTCTGTTCCCCTCACAACCTGATGTCAGTGTCTCATTGGACTCTGATGATGATAGTGACCATAGTGAGGCACAGGTGAGATTGCTGGGGGCTGAATCTGTCCCATGG